>NC_044060.1:21937635-22235135 GCF_902167405.1 Gadus morhua | reverse complement strand
ATCATGTGTAATACATCATTTATTATACATCATGTGTAATACATGTGTTGTACATCATGTGTTATCCATTTATTATACATAATGTGTTAATCATGTGTTATACATCATGTGTTATACATTTATTATACATCATGTGTTATACATGTGTTGTAAATCATGTGTTATACATCATGTGTTATACATCATGTGTTATACATCATGTGTTATACATCATGTGTTATACATTTATTATACATCATGTGTTATACATGTGCTATACATTTATTATACATCATGTGTTATACAAGTGTTATACATTTATTATACATCATGTGTTATACATGTGTTATACATCATGTGTTTACATGTGTTATACATCATGTGTTATACATCATGTGTTATATATTTATTATACATCATGTGTTATACATGTGTTATACATCATGTGTTATACATCATGTGTTATACATGTGTTATACATCATGTGTTATACATCATGCGGTATACATGTGTTATACATCATGTGTTATACATCATGTGGTATACATGTGTTATAAATCATGTGTTATACATGTGTTATACATCATGTAGTATAAATGTGTCATACATCATGTGTTGTGATCGATGACGATACAAATGTTAAAGGTCCCATGACATGCCACCAGGTGAGGGCTGATTAGCTGTTACAAGCCGTTTTGGAACTCTGGCCCTTAGGACATCACAGGTGGGCATGTCCACCTAGATGTGTGCTGGATAGATCAGTCTACCAGCCTACCCAGTGCACTGTTGCAAACGTTGCTCATCTATCCGTCACACATCTAGGTGGACATGCCAACCTGTGATGTCATAAGTGGCAGATTTCCAAATCGGCTTGTAACGGCTAATCAACCCACACCTGGTAGCATGTCATGGGACCTTTAAGTTTTAAAGTCCTGCATGTTTCCACACGTGATCGACTTCATGCCTTTCTACGCTTCAAACTTGTGCATGTTGCAGAAAATGTGCAACAGCACCCTGGGGTCAACCTTTAGGGTGGGTCACAGAATTCTGTGTAACACCCGCTCGCTCTCCTTGCTTGACCGTGCTTTAGCATCTAGGATCGATTGCTCTTCCTTGCATTCCCCGGTGTTAACGCTGAATTTCATACATTGAATTTTGCAGCTGAGTTTGGCATGTTGAATTTGGGGACGTTGAAAATATTGAAGCCATTGAATATTGATTTGGAATTTTTTTAAATTGAAAAAAATAAAATAATAATTAAGCATTTAATTCAGAGGCAAAAAAAACAGATAAGTTAATATTCAGTGCTTAGAATTCACTGGCTTTTAATTTTTAAATCCCATGGCACAGATTTACTTCCATACCATGTGTTATACATTGTGTTATAAATCATGTGTTATTCATGTGTAATACATGTGTTATACATTATGTGACATCATGTGTTATACATTATGTATTGTACATTATGTGATATACATTATGTGTTATAAATTATGTGTTATACATTATGTGTTATACATGTGTTATCTATCATGTGTTATGCATCGTTTATAATTCACCATCCCCTCACAAACACAGTGGAGAGAGAGAGAGGGAGGGAGAGATAGAGAGAGCGAGAGAGAGGGAGAGAGAGGGAGGGAGAGATAGAGAGAGAGAGAGAGAGAGAGAGAGAGAGAGGGAGAGACAGGGAGAGAGAGAGAGAGAGAGAGAGAGAGAGAGAGAGAGAAAGAGAGAGAGAGAGAGAGAGAGAGAGAGAGAGAGGGAGAGACAGGGAGAGGGAGAGAGAGAGAGAGAGAGAGAGAGAGAGAGAGAGAGAGAGAGAGAGAGAGAGGGAGAGACAGGGAGAGGGAGAGAGAGAGAGCGAGAGAGGAGAGCACGCATGAGACAAGAGCGAGAGTGCGTAAGAGAGCGAGAGAGAGAGATGCATCTCGATAAGCAAGCATAATGCCAGACTGCAGGCTACTCCTGCTCTCTCACCACTCCATGCAGTGGATATGAGTGATGGAGCCTACATAGAGAACACCACAGTAGGAGTTCAGTAACCCCTATGTGATGATAAGTCAAAATATACTGCTTATGTTACTGGATGGAACATAAACGGCACTTTAGCGTTTGCACACGTGTAAAAGAATCAGTGTATTGACGTGAAATATACAGTATTACAGTTTGAACTGCTGAAGGCTGCAGTGATTCAGCAGTGAACCGATTCACTGTCAACTCTAAAGGACATTGTCAAAGGATGCAGCTACTCATTTAATAGTTTGAAGGTTCTTGACAGAGTTCCTCTCTGCTTTAAGAGCTTCTGAGCTGCCAACTTAACACTTGGCTAGTATTGTCATCCATTTAATTCAACAGACTGCTTGTTCATTAGCAATGTGCGTGGGGGGGGGGGGGGGGGGGGGGTTGGCAGTGCTCTATAAATAGCTGTACCTTGGACTTCATGAACTTGGAGTGGTTCTTGTAGACCTCCATCTGCTTGATCTCCTCCTCACGGTCCTCCGTGTTCAGCAGGCCGCTGGCCTTCAGCATCTGGATCTCGTCCTCCAGGTCCCGCAGGCTGCGCTCCAGCGACGCTACCTTGGTGTCCTGGAGCAGAGAGACGCAGAGGACACACAACTCAGACCGGGGGGGGGGGACGGACACACAGCACAGACCCTGAGGACACACAAAGCTCAGACAGTGGAGGGGGGGGGACCAGCCCCACCAAATAAACCGAGTCAAAAATATCTCTTGAATTGGTCCAGAGATACTGCAGTAATTGCAGGGGAAATCAAAAGCGCACTATTCAGTGCTTGTGATGCCAAGCCAGCTGTATCTTAATCAGCATTTGGAAACTTCCTACACACACACACACACACACACACACACACACACACACACACACACACACACACACACACACACACACACACACACACACACACACACACACACACACACACACACACACACTGTGTAGGGGAAGAGGAGCTCTGAGCAAAGCCAACAGCTTAAATAAATACTACAACGTCTTTAGGAGTGGCCAGGCTCTATCTACTATGGTGCTCTACTACTCTCTCTCTCTCTCTCTCTCTCTCTCTCTCTCTCTCTCTCTCTCTCTCTCTCTCTCTCTCTCTCTCTCTCTCTCTCTCTCTCTCTCTCTCTCTCTCTCTCTCTCTCTCTCTCTCTCTCTCTCTCTCTCTCTCTCTCTCTATCAGTCTCTGTGTCTCTGAGTTGCTATGTTTGTGTGTGTTTGTGTTTATCTCTCATCTCATTCTCACCTTGTTATCACAGAATTGTTATGTCATGTTCCCCATCTTCGTTGGAGTGCTTCTCCAACGGTCCACCGGTCAACCAGGACGGTGGACCAGTGGACCAGCTGAATGAACAGCCTGTACAGATACACTCCTACCACTGAGCCAGGGTCAGATGAACAGCCTGTACAGATACAGTCGTACCACTGAGCCAGGGTCAGATGAACAGCCTGTACAGATACAGTCGTACCACTGAGCCAGGGTCAGATGAACAGCCTGTACAGATACAGTCCTACCACTGAGCCAGGGTCAGGTGAACAGCCTGTACAGATACAGTCCTGCCACTGAGCCAGGGTCAGATGAACAGCCTGTACAGATACAGTCCTACCGCTGAACCAGAAACCATGCAGGACTATTCTCCTGATCGGTGTGCAAGAAAGTGTTCCACATCTCATTTCCATTGGTTCACATCACTCCCATCACTTTAAGAGCAGAAATTGTCGGAATAGATAGGTCAAAGCACTGTCTATGTTTGAATTAATAAGTCAAAGCACGGTACCTTGAAGACTGAGATATATAATCCCCTCCAAAGGCTTTCAGAGGAACATCCACCTGGCCACTAAATATACTCTCTCTCTGTGCATCCCTCTATTTCCCTCTCTCTCGCTCTCCCTCTCTCCCTGTCTCTGCACACTGGCCTCTCCCTGTCATCAACAACCACACCTGTTTCCATGGCAGCGGCACGCAAGCAGAACGCAGGGCGCAACGTGCTCCGTCTCTGGTGAGCGAGAGAGGGCGGGCGAGGCAGGAATAGAGCAAGCGAGGGAGCCAGCGATGGAGACGGGGCTACGAGCTCTATCCCGTCAACAGACCAGGGTGTGTTAACAGGCTGGGAGCTCCTCAGTGATGGAGGAACCCTTTCTGTCTCCTCTGTACACAAACCCCAAAACAGGATGATCACATGACCATGATGGTCACCTGACCGTGGTGATCACATGATGCAGAGGGGCTGGTCCACTGAGAGCCGTCGGTCCAGAGGTGATGTCATGCTTTATTTTGAGGAAGTGATATCAGCGCTATGCGGCTGCCTGGATCCTCCCTCTCTACAGCACCCATGTTTTATTCACTAACCCAGTTCACTGTTACCTAACCCTGTTCCCTAACCCTGTTCCCTAACACTGTTCACTAACCCTGTTCACTAACCCTGTTCCCTAACACTGTTCACTAACCCAGTTCACTGTTACCTAACCCTGTTCCCTAACCCTGTTCACTAACCCAGTTCACTGTTACCTAACCCTGTTCCCTAACACTGTTCACTAACCCTGTTCACTAACCCTGTTCACTAACTCTGTTCACTAACCCAGTTCACTGTTACCTAACCCTGTTACCTAACACTGTTCACTAACCCTGTTCACTAACCCTGTTCCCTAACACTGTTCACTAACACTGTTCAATAACCCTGTTCACTAACCCAGTTCACTGTTACCTAACCCTGTTACCTAACCCTGTTACCTAACACTGTTCACTAACACTGTTCACTAACCCTGTTCACTAACACTGTACACTAACCCAGTTCACTGTTACCTAACCCTGTTACCTAACACTGTTCACTAACCCAGTTCACTGTTACCTAACCCTGTTACCTAACCCTGTTCCCTAACACTGTTCACTAACACTGTTTACTAACCCTGTTCACTAACACTGTTTACTGACCCAGTTCACTGTTACCTAACCCTGTTCCCTAACACTGTTCACTAACACTGTTCACTAACCCAGTTCACTGTTACCTAACCCTTATCCCCTAACACTGTTCACTAACACTGTTCACTGTTACCTAACCCTGTTCCCTAACACTGTTCACTAACACTGTTCATTAACCCTGTTTACTAACCCTGTTCACTGTTACCTTACCCTGTTCACTAACAATGTTTACTAACCCTGTTCACTGTTACCTAACCCTGTTCCCTAACACTGTTACCTAACACTGTTCACTAACCCAGTTCACTGTTACCTAACCCTGTTACCTAACCCTGTTCCCTAACACTGTTCACTAACACTGTTTACTAACCCTGTTCACTAACACTGTTTACTAACCCAGTTCACTGTTACCTAACCCTGTTCCCTAACACTGTTCACTAACACTGTTCACTAACCCAGTTCACTGTTACCTAACCCTTATCCCCTAACACTGTTCACTAACACTGTTCACTGTTACCTAACCCTGTTCCCTAACACTGTTCACTAACACTGTTCATTAACCCTGTTTACTAACCCCGTTCACTGTTACCTTACCCTGTTCACTAACAATGTTTACTAACCCTGTTCACTGTTACCTAACCCTGTTCCCTAACACTGTTCACTAACACTGTTCACTAACCCATTTCATTAACCCTGTTCACTATTGCCTAACCCTGTTCACTAACCCTGTTCACTAACACTGTTCACTTACACAGTTCACTAAGACTGTTCACAACCCTGTTCACTATTGCCTAACCCTGTTCACTACAACTATTCACTAAAACTGTTCACTAACCCTGTTCACTAACCTAGTTCACTAACACTGTTCACTAACACTGTTCACTAACCCTGTTCACTAACCCAGTTCACTAAGACTGTTCACTTACACTGTTTACCAACCCTGTTCCCTTGTTCACTAACCCTGTTCACTAAACCCTATTAGCTAACCCTACTAGACACATCAATTCTGTTGCATCTGACGATTATTTCCAGTAACTTTAAGTATATTTGCATCTGACTGAAAACAAATTTTTATACATGTGCATCTGGTACCCTTGGTTTCTGTCTCATTTAATGTTTTTCAAATAATTAAACTTTATTAATTGCATTTGAATTGCACAAAAAATCTAAAGTCATTGTGTCTTGTTGCGAGGTGTAGAGTAGTAAAATAACATCTCGCTATTATAAAGTATCACTATCTTTCACATATGAGACATGAAACATGATATTCAACTGAAAACGTCTGAAGGATAGTTGCTTTACGCTTTGTTCAACTTGTTGTTAATTATATAATATAATTCAGGTAATGGTCAGAGAACACTCCATTTAATATAGGTGGATGTGTGGTTCTCGATAACCTCATTGAGTGTCAACTAGCATCATGTTGACATGTCAAGTAAGTGTCAACTGACACTAAACAAAGACCATGTTGATACTAACTGATACCAAACTGACACTAAACAAAGACCACGTTACTACTAAACCGATACTAAACTGACAGTAAACTGATACATTACTGCTACTCATAGGTGGATTACCCATGTCAAGTGAAGTCGCTGGGTTTATCATGTGTTTGTTCTTTTGTTGTTACAACAAGAGCAACAACACTTGGACAGTTTTTATGGGATTCCACATGAACTCTTCATGTGGTTTTACCTTCATCTCGATGATGGTCTGCAGAGCCTTGGTTTTGCCCGGGTCTTGATGCAGCTGATTTCTCCTGTGTAGCTCCTGAAGGAAGATTCATTATCACAAAACATGCCACTCAACATCTATATCGCTCTGTTTTAACCTGTTCGTAGAAAATAGTATATTGGGTAAATATATCATTACGTATCTATATGTTTACAACCTGTATTACACATAAAACCTGAACATATTTAATTGAACTGCATTAGTAAAGAGAAGGGAAGGTAAAATCCATGTTCAATATTTTACCAATTTAGCATGTTTGTCTTAACACCCACTTACCTTCCATTGAATAAATTCAAAAGCATCCCATAATCATAATGATTATAACTTGCTCGGTGCAGACCTCAGTGACCTCATAGTGGGCTAGGGCCATCCTGCTTACATCTTATTCATCCATGGGTTAGCTTATATAGGTCATAGAGAATTAACTGATTGGTCCTACGAGACACTGTCTTCATTCTAAGAATCAACCCCCGAGCAGCATTGAATAAAAAAAGGAGCAGGCTTTGGAGGTTTTACTCATACTATATTACTTTGATGATCCACCCATTCATTTGTTTTTTTCGTGGTTTGAGCTTTATTGTTATTGCATGAATGACTCAAATAATGGGACTGGGCCATGTTTCCATTGCCTTGGGACAGGATGGCATCTCACTGGCGCATCTAGTGAAACGTAACCAGACCAATTAGAAGAAATAGATGCATTAGTGTCACAGTGTTGAAAAACATTACCTATATATGTGTATATCAGGATCAATGCATTGAATGCAAGTGAACAGTAGGTCAAATCGATAATTTAAATCTCCAGACAGGGTCATTGATTATTGGTACATCCCTCTTTATGTATTCAACGGCGAGAAGGAGGATATTAAGCCAGACTAAATGAGTGAAGCATCGCTCTAAGCTCACTCCTGCCACCTAGTGAATAAACAGGAACGCAACCCCAGACGTTCTGCTGTGTAACACACTCCCAGCTCTGCTGAGGCACCAGTGCTCCAGACTGTTGTCCCCGTGGTACCTCTCTGAGGTGGATGTTCTCCTTGTCCTTCTGGTCCAGGATGACCTCCAGGTGTCCCAGCTGGGCCTCGGCCTCGGCGATGCGTCGGGCCCTCTCCTGCTCCTCCTCCTCCATGCCGCGGCCCCCCGCCAGCCCCTTGCTCTGCAGCATCTCCAGCAGCTTCTTGATGGACTCGTCGCGGGCGCCCAGCGTCTGCTTCTGGGTCTCGATCCGCAGCTCCATCTCCTCCAGGGTCTTCCTGAGCAGGAAGAGCTCCTTGGCCTGCCGGTCGTGCTCGGCCTGCAGCCGGCGGAAGTTCTCCTCGTTGAGCTCGATGGAGGAGAAGTGGTCCCCGGGCCGGCCCGTCTCCTGCTGCAGGAGGTGGTTCAGGTCCCTCTGGGTCCGCAGCTCGTCCTGCAGGGCCTGGATGGTCAGCTGGAGGTGCTGAGGACGCACCACAAACACACACACACACAGACGCACACACACACAGACACACCCACACACACAAACACAAACCCCCACAGGTAGACACAGACGCACACACACACAGACGCAGACACACACACACACACACACACACACACACACACACACACACACACACACACACACACACAAACACACACACACACACATACAGAGACACACACACACACACACACACACACACAGATAGACCACACACACATGTACACACACACACAGACACACACATACACAGACGCAAACACACAAACACAAACATGCACGTACACGACAACACACACACACACACACACACACACACACACACACACACACACACACACACACACACACACACACACACACACACACACACGCACACACATATATGAAACCTCACAGTGAATAACAACGATAACACAGTGGACAGCATAATGTGGTTAGAGGGTCTGCAGACGAGGGTTTTTTCAAGAAGAGACTAGAACACAAACACTTTTAAAAACTTTATAGAAGAGGTAGGGGAACAGGGTTTTCTTTGGAATCAAGGTACTAAGTTGCTGATTCAGAAGAATGCAGTGTATTAAGGAGACATTGAATCAGGTATTAGTCATATACCAGGTACCAAATCCTATTCAATCAACTGCAGATTTCCAATGAGGGCATGGCTTGCAGTAATGCAGTGCAGCAGATTCAAACATTAGACATTTGGAAATATTTGCTCTTTTTTTACACACCCACACTTTTACATAATTAAAATCTCATTTAGCAACAAAGCCCTAACAACAGTGACACGGTAATCGTACACTTCAATATAAGAAGCATTTTTCATTGGTGTTATCGATTTAATCTCTGTTGGGTCTCAGCCAATCAGACCAAAGGGACAGAGTTCACCGAGCCGGTCATCATCGGAGGTGAACGCAGACAGATTAATGCAGAGGTGTTTTGGATCACTCGTTTGATGACCTGCTCGCTGAACATTATCTCATTACAAAATCAATCAATCAGTTATAAATATATATGCCAAAATATATATATTTATAGAATTTTCTTAATTGATTTTAAAAAGATTTTATTGTTATCTGTTGATTTGTCATTAAGTGCTCATGGTAATGGTCTGATAGTCAATGCTATTCAGAGATTCTAATCTGATTGACCTGATTGACCAATCAGAATTGAGCATCTGAAGGTCAAAAGACCCTGCTGCTACACAGTGCAGCATTGACTCACAGGATGATGTAGAATGTGTGCATGTAAGTGTTTGTGTGTTTGTAAGTTGGAATATGTGCAAGTTTTTGTTTGTCTGTGTGGGTTTATTACAAAGTTTAATTTAGTAGTGGAACTGTCAGGGTGCAAAAATTGAATTTGCAGTGAAATAGAAAAAGGCAGTGGCAGACTTTTCCTAGTGTAGTTGAGGACACGGGATAAAAGCAGAGGGGCCTGGTTTCTGTCAATCAAAAAATGGCCCGTTGGGGTTTCCTGGACCAGTAGATGGGAGGGGTGTTGGGGGAGCAGGGAGGGGGCGGGGCTAGTGGATGAAGGATGTGTAGGGAAGGGTGTTGCTAGTAGATGGAAGGGTGGGACTAGTGGATGGAGGGGTGGGGCTAGTGGATGGAGGGGTGGGGCTTGTGGATGGAGGGGGCAGGGCTAGTGGAGGGACAGGTGTGGCGGGAGGGGCGTGGCTAGTGGAGGGAGGGGCGGGACCAGTAGAGGGAGGGTGTGTAGGGAGGGGCGGGGCTAGTGGAGGGAGGTTGTTTAGGGAGGGGCGGGGCTAGTGGATGGAGGGGGCGGAGCTAGTGGAGGCAGGGTGTGTGTGGAGGCTAGGAGCTGAACTAAGGAAAGGGGAAAAAGGGGGGTCTATGTAAGAGGCAGACAGGTTTTGGGGAGATGCAAGTGTCTGATTAAGGTGTAGGTCAAAGGTAAATAGAGGAAGGAAAAGAAAGGAATATCACGGGCTCTGAAACACACGTCGCCAGTGAGGGCGACTCTATGTTTGTGCTCCGCCGGGCGGGGCAAACATAGGAACAAACCTTGGTTCTCCTGGCATCCAGCAGCTGGCGTAAAGGATGAACGGAAACAAACAAATATACAGAAGGATGGTGAAGCACAGCGTGAAGAGCAGGAGGCCACAGAGACCAACCCCCCCCCCCCACCCCCACCGTCCTCGGATAGTCGTCCTGGTTCATCATGTCCCAGGCCTCCTGATCAATAATTAATAGGGCTTAGTCACACACACACCCTGTCACACACATACACACCCTGCCACAACACGTCTTGATCGATAGGACCTTTCTGGAAAGAGGAAAATGTGACACATTCTTTTTTACTATAGCCTGGTAAGGTGGAATTACCTTTATGGGTAAAAGTGCTGTTTCCCAGACTCCATTGATTATTATATAGTTGTATAGTATAAGCTCATGTGCAACTATGTGATTTGCTTTGAGCATGTACATTTAAACCCAGCAGGGGGCGGTATTTATCTCTCCAAGAGGAGGGTTGGACCAGTGCTGGACCAGCGCTGTTTCCCCCCCCGGGACTCCAGGTAAGAACACGGTGCACACCGCACATAACCTCTATCTCAGCGTTATATCGTTATCGTTACAACACGTTTCAGTACATTATAGTGGGGACCTACAGTCCACAGCTGGCCCTGCTCCAACATGTCTTCTTACTTTACACCTCCAGTGCTCTCTCCTGTACCTGCCTGAGGCTGACAGTATTAGCCAAAAGTATAGCAAACTGACTTAATGTTATGGTATACATTAGGGCTGCAGGATATATCGGCTATGTACGATATATCGATATAATTTCCACAAGATTACAAGATTTGACAATATCGTTTATATCGATATGCGTTAAAATGGTCAGTTTCCCCCTCAAGCGTCTACAGCGCTTGCCTTGGAGACTGTGAGCGCGACCCCTCCCACTCTGTCTTTCCGAACGTGCCGTGTGCAAAGACGCCTCATTCCCGCCCCCGCCGCCCCCTCACAACACAACAAGCATGGATTATACCCGTAAAGAAAACGAGACAGCGGCGGTAGACGAAATTGTTTCAAAGAGGAGAAACAACGGCTCCATAATGTGGAAATAGTTCGGGTTTAAAAAAAAACAGATGAGTAGCAGCTGCAGGTCATCTGTAGAGAGTGTAGCAAAACCGTTGCGACTAAAAGTGGAAGCACGACAAATCTGTTCCACCATTTACAGCAGCGGTACAAAGTGCAGTATAATGAATGCGTAATACTCCGTGGCTGTGCTGCTGCATCACCGGCCGCGACAGTTTCTTCTGCCCCGAAACCAGGGCCGGCGCTCGGCAAATGTGTTGGGGGCGCCCTCTGGTGACGCTCTTAATTAATTAATTAAAATATACGAAACAAGCGAAATGAAACCAAACATGTTCCCAAATAGAACGGAGAAGGGAGGGGGCGGGGGATTAAAGTTACGGCGCACTGAAACCCTCACCGTAGTACACAGGACAATGCGACAAAGCCAATGCTCTTATTGGTAGCTAATGTGTTTAACCTACAGCTTTATAATGTTTTGCATAGGTGATTATTTTGTGAAGAAGGTGAAAAACGTCCCTTTTTTTTTTAACATGTTCATTCAATTCTGTTGAAAATAACGATACAAAATCACATGTTGCAGTCATACTGACCTATGTTTTAATAAAAGTGCTTGCAACATCTCACATGTGGCTTTTGACTTAGAAAAAAAACATCTAACCCACTCTATAGAAAATATCGAGATATATATCGTGCATCGCCATTCAGCCCAAAAATATCGGGATATCATATTTTGCCCATATCGTGCAGCCCTAGTATACATATAACTGCATATCATCGCAACAATTATGCCATTATGGATGAAAGGAATGCGCCTGTCTTTGCCCTATTCAGACAAGTCCATTTCCTTTCTTAGCCCTCTTCAGACGACTCCTTTAATTCCAACATCCTTGTTTGGGGGCGTTTTCTTGGATAGCATTAGCTTTCCTTTAGCCGCTTCAATTAACCTGCAGAGGAAAGGTAGCATAGCTGCTGCTCCTGTGAAGGAGTCCAGCGTCTTGTTGACCAGATGTCACACTAATGGAGTCTGCGCAGGTCAGGGTAGGATAAAGCAGTCAAACTTGGGTGTGACTTCTTCTATTTGCTCATTTTTTATAATAGAAAATCTAATTGAAATAAAATTGCTGCTTAAAGGAGCATTGTATGTCAGCCAAAATGTCCTTCCCCCTCTATTACTTTGAACTTGAAGAGATTCAACCGGTGGTTAAATGATTTGAAATAAATGTTTTCTGTTTATTTAAATATTGGGTAACCACATTTGCTTTGGGCTCAGAGAACAGAAAAAAATTAAAGCTAAGCAAAGATATTATGTTATTGTTATGTTATTTAAAATAAGGGGATTGATATTTGGGAGTAAAACACATTTCAGTTCATTTCAGGATTTCGGATTTTATTTGGATCCCCATTAGCTGATGCAGAATACTTCAGCTACTCCTTCTGGGGTCCACACATACCATATAACAAGACAAGAAATCAACAAACAAGACAACAGATAAATAAATAATGAGATATATACATATTTTGGCAACCCCGCGCCGACGGACCTGGGCCCCGTTTCCCGATAACGATAGATCCACGCTTGTACGATCAGTCTCACGATGGATGGAAATTTCTTTGGAGCGTTTCCCGAAACACCTCTTAACATGATCGCACGTGTCCTGCACTCACGACGTTCGTAGGCTTGTAACTGTCTTCTGACACGGTGCTGAAATGGGCTCGGTAGGAGGGGGAGACGCAGGAATGTCACAGGAAATTGGAGTTAAAATAGCTCCCCATCAAGGCCAACAGCAGAGTAGCATACGAAAAGAATAGACTGCAATAATATGAATGCTAAAGAAATTAAAACACAATTGATTAGGCCTAGCCCTAGGCCGACATATGCATCAGTCCTAATCCTGAATGCAGTGTAGGTAAGTTTTTCACAGCATATTCCCCCCTGAAATAATGGCATGTTAACAAAAATAAAAAATAGCTTGTGTGACAACTATTATTTATCTTAATGTGCTGATTTCTGAAACGTGCTTTGCACAGCAAAGAGAGCCGACTTTATCTGATTCTGCATAAGGTTTCATTAGGTGCGTTTCCATCCCCCTGATTTTATGCAAACTTTGAAGTATCGAATCAGTAAACGGTGATGGAAACACCAAAATTCGCATAAAAATCCTTTAATTTGCAAAAAAGTTTATCCGCTCGCTTGAGGTGGTTTTTGAGAAATGCGAAAGAAAGTAAATTCGCGAGATGGAAACACACTTTTCAAAACAGCTGTGACGTAGCGAACTTTAAACACACAGGAATGACAGTCTTTCCGATTTCCGCATAACGACCGGCCATAGCAACCCTGCCGACATCAACGTGTAACGTCATCACCCTATTGTGCTCTCCCTTACGTAAGGCACTCGACGTCGTCCTCGTATTTCCCTTGCTACCGCTGTGTACAATGTAATTTCTCTATTTCTTCGTCTACTCTATTTCTTCTGTTACTCTTCTCTATTGGCGGACTAACCGCTTTTTGTCACATTTGTTGCAGCTTTTCTACTTCTAACAATTATTACAGCCACGTATCGGCATACATTTTTTGCCTACAGCGCCACCTCCAGGCAGAACTAGGGTAGTTACCCGCTCCAACCACTTGATGGAAACGCACCTAATTCAAATTACTTTTTTGCAAACATTCTAAAGATTTGCATCACTTTTTAGATGGAAATGCAGCTACTGATTAACGCGCACTCTCTACTCTACAATATTAGTAGACATTAAAAATGCAACGTTCCATAATTCAAACGCAGAGGCTAGGCATTGACACACGGCTATTGTTGACTCGATTAGGAGAGCTTGGTCTAGATCCTGCCCATATTGTTGGGCAGGATGAAGTAGGGTATAGGTCTTTTTACACTACCAAGCCGGTTCGGTCACAGCTTGGCAGAGATTTCACCTTCTTATCTCAAGTTTCCTGTGTAAAACCGAGGGGGTCAAATCCCCCGTTCGTCACGGCGCGGGGTTTCTTGGTTCACTGGGGAAGGCGGGGCTGCGCACGGAGTCTCTGACCTCTTTAGAATAATTTGCATTATTGCATACTCCCGAATGTTTTAATTTTTTTATGAATGAAGACACCCAAATGCTTTAATGAGTTCACTTCTGAGTCTAGACTACAAACGCGATTAATTATGGTCAGGGATGTTCGTTACTGTCTAGACAGGGTCCAATAAATAGTGAACTCCATCACAGCCTCACCGAAGCGCTTACAGTGCTTAATGCAAACAATCGCAACAAAAAACTCCTGCAGAAGTTCTCAAGACACCAACTGTTCTCAGCATGATGCATGTCTACAGTAGCCTATGTCTTCTGTCATTGATCAATATGAGGACATTTTAACCACGATGGTTGAATTAAAATGGGGAGTCAGCAAGTGACAGCAAGTGCAGCTCGAAAGCGACCTCCCACACAAGAGCAATGGAATCATTTGATTTTATTATATTTTAATAAAACGCATCCAATACACGGAAGGTCCGCTGGTGACGCCACTGAGGCTATAGTAAGCTAACGATGCTCTTAGTACCCCTGGAGTCCTCGTTAGCTACGAGCGTTTTCACAACGTTCGTTACCAACGATTCTTTCGGGAAACTGTGTGAAAACTGTACGATGCTCGTACAACGCACTTCACGATCCACTTAGGCTAACGATGCTTTTGGGAAACGGGGCCCTGGAGAAAACTCGCCAACTCTCTGAACAGCGCCCTCTCTACGGACAAGGAGTCCAAGGGAGATACATCCCCTTCAACACGGCTGTAACTGCTCACCAATTAAGCAGGCACAGACAATCATGGGGATTGAGATCACCTGGGGGAAGGTGGCGGCAGAGGGGTATTAGCAGTCAAAGAGGGGAGACGCGTAGGCAAGACAGGCACGCGACCCGACGAGACCGACGGACTATATCGCCCTAACGTTTGGACAGTTTCCCGTAGGAATAAGCGAAGAGTGCTGGGAGCGACATTCACACCGGACACCAAGACGGACCTGTCCGGAGAACCCACACCTCTTTTCCCCATAGTGGAAGTAACCTTAGTTGTTTTATGATTTTCCTTATTCTCCTGAGCGGTCCAGAAATAAAACCCTTGTTTTGACACCTGGCTTGAGCAGTCTTTATTGGGAATCCGAGCCGCCGACGAACGTGGTAGCCCAGTCGTCGTTACTTGCTAACTCGTTACTTTGAACTAAAATTTTTGTTTAAAGTAAATCTTCTTGTCAACAGTGGATATAAATTATAATTAGGAAATACCCCATTCACAACTGACAAACAATCAACACTTATTCAAAAATGTTATTGCTGTTAGCAGGGCAACGCCACAGATACTAGTAATAGTACAAAACTATTGTGAGTTCAGCATATAGTGTTGAATATTTATATTGTTATGAAAGTCATGGTTTGGTATGGTATCATGTGGAATTTCCAAGATGCTCCAATCATATTACCTACATTGTCCATTAAAGAAAAGGGACAGATCTTTTTACTGACAGCCAAAAGGTCATTCTAACAATAACCTGGCACGTTGTCCATCTGTTTTTTTCCTTCCTCCTCCTCCTCCTCCTCAGGTTGGAGCTGCCGCCATCTTCAGACCAGCTCTCAGAGCAACATAAGCAGCCTAACCCGATGCTTCCTGAGAGCTAACCTGAAAAAACGGGTCAAAGTACTGATAAAACCCATTGATATTGTTGCCGGTTGATGCTGTGCAAGGTATCTTGAAATGCGTCTCAGCTTTACATTGCCATTCAACACCTACAATAGATTGCAAAAAGATTCTGCACAGCTTATGATGAGCACAGCGAATCAGTCATGTATTAGTGCTCACTCACCATCTAAATGAAGGAGCCAATAGGATTCTCAACACGGTCAAGACCCTGCAGACACTGATGACTAAGGCCACCCACACACACACCCACGCACACACACACACACACACACACACACACACACACACACACACACACACACACACACACACACACACACACACACACACACACACACAGACACACAGACACACACACACACACACTTACACACACACACTTACATACACATTCCATATTCAAGATTAAAGGAGAATAAAGCAGTGCTTTACCTTGTCCAAACTCTACCAGACTACCAGAGCCAATCTGGTTCCATGTTTCACCACATTTTCTTTCACTCTCTCGTGTCATGTGGCAAGAAAACATTCCTCAAAGCTTCAGCAGAAATCATGTCAAAGCTGGGGAGGGCCATCCTCCATTTTGGGAATTGAGTTGATGAGGGGTGACTATCTGCAGCAGATATGCCACGCTCAAGCTCAGACACTTTCCTCTAGCCTCCTAAGAGTAGCATCAGGC
This sequence comes from Gadus morhua, assembly GCF_902167405.1. Classification (NCBI taxonomy): domain Eukaryota; kingdom Metazoa; phylum Chordata; class Actinopteri; order Gadiformes; family Gadidae; genus Gadus; species Gadus morhua. The sequence goes on along the minus strand of NC_044060.1, from coordinate 22,218,610 downwards.
TCACACAGTATCCTACAGCAACCTAAGACTAGCATCAGGCTCACACAGTTTCATCTAGCAGCCTAAGCATGATGGAATAGTATTCTATTTCTTGAATTATTTGTTGCGTCACTGTTATCGAAATGCAACTATGTTGACGATATGACGATGAAGGAAGAGGCTATGCTATTCCCTCGGATGTGTTGATGTTGGGAAATCTGTTTGGGGTGCCCTTAATTTTGTTGGCTGCGTCCGAGAGAGGGTTAAGCTTCTTAGAAACTTATAGCATGTACTTATAGTATTTCATATACAACATTGATCATTATAATGCTTGTTTTGACCCGTGGACATAGTTATAAGTTATACGTGCGTATGCGTTACAGTTTTTTCCTATCGTTTTCGGTCATGTACCCATACTATGGTCACTTTTCCCTATCACTTAACACAGTGGGCTTTAGAGACACACACCTCTGCATATCTATTAACCTTTGGTGCAAAATGCACTACAACAACCACACCACAAACAATGCTGCCATAACTTAACACATGTTTCCTCTCAGAACACTATGACCTAAAAAACACTAACATCTTGAAGCATTGCCAATTGCATACATAAAATGTTGCTGTGTCCTCCAGTTTGGCATAGATTTCCTGTAGTGTTGCATTGAAAAAAAGAGAAAAAACACAGACAAACACTTCTTTGGACTACAGTAATAAAGTTTGTAATATTACAGTATGACAATCCAAGCCAAGTATCTGCTGACAGTGTTCATATGTCGGTTTACCTCCCACAAAAGATGTCACAATTGAGTGTGGTAAATGTACTGTAATTGTAAATACAGTAAATACTGTAAGTGTTTTATGAGAAACTGAGAATAACAATTTTCAGTTTTTGTAAAGCAAATTACATACAGTAAGTACGTAATATATGATCCAGAAACAAATCACAAACACAACAGTTTTTTTCACTGTGCTTTACTTTTTGGAGATTTTGTCACAGTGCAAGTGTTACACAAAACAGAAAATACATTACAAAGTCAAAAAATGTGTTCTAACAAAAAATGCAATGCACAAAACCTGCACATACTGTATATTACAGTAGCCCAACAGTGGCGCAGAATTGGGCTAATCCCTCCTATCCTCCGCATATGACCACCAGGTGTTTTGCATTGCAAAACTTATCCTCTGTGTTTTGTACAGATCATTGTATGTAGTGTTGCTTTTACGTAAAAAAAGTATTTCCATGCCAATTCACCAAGAACTATGGTGCACAGGGGGAAAAAAATCTAAATTACTGTAAAATAAAATAAATAAACTATAAACTAAATATTTTTTCTTATTCAAACATGTAACTTCATTTGTCTGTCCAAATGCAGCATCTTTCCATCTACAGTGATCTAAATTACTGTTAGGTTTTGAACAGAAAGTTCACTGTTTTGAACAGAGTATCTAAACATTGGTAAAATATGCTGTAGTTCCACAGCGTTTTGCCGGTAGTGAACATTGACTGGGGCAGGTATCCATGAAATTTGGAAGAAGGCGTCATTGCCAGCATTTGTATCTTAGCATAGGGGCAAGTAACCACAGTTTGGTTCACATGGTCTACTGGTATGCTCACTGTGTGAAGTGTTTAGGGAATGTGAACATGGTTTAGGTAAATTGCCTAAAACGATAGGAAAAAACTGTAATGTCCCTCCCAATGTTCATGCTTCATTGTGTGGGGGCCTGTCGTCTTTACATTTCATTGTTGATCGGATGATAAGTTAATTTGGTGTTGTGTTTGTGTCTGGATGTTGTCCCTGCTGATTTGCTTGCCAGGTAGCAGCTAGGTTTAAAGGTTAGCAGTGAATCAAACCTTTTGCCTCTTCCTTCTCAGCCGCAGGATTTGTAGATGTTAGGGGGATCATAAATATATGGCCTGTTAAGCCCTTTGTGACTGTACCTGTGATTCAGGGCTATAAGGTTCATGTAGGTGATCGTACTCCTCAGTTCAAATTGACTTAAATGTTAAATAAATGACTTGTGTTTAGTGTTGTTGTGAAAGTGTACTATGGTTTGGATGATATATGAGTGGAGTCTGAGTAGAGGAGGGAACACCGCCGTCTTACTGGCTGTTCCCCTGAGTAGAGGAGGGACCACCGCCGTGTTACTGACTGTTCCCCTGAGTAGAGGAGGGACCACCGCCGTGTTACTGGCTGTTCCCCTGAGTAGAGGAGGGACCACCGCCGTGTTACTGGCTGTTCCCCTGAGTAGAGGAGGGACCACCGCCGTGTTACTGACTGTTCCTCTGAGTAGAGGAGGGACCAGACCTGGCAGTTTCCTCAGCCGGCTGCAACACACTCATTCTCAACAACGCTTCCTAGCTTAAAAAGTCGCCATAATCAGTAACCTTGGGGATAACACGTCACACTTCCTTCCTAGAACCCAGCCCAGAGTGTTTGAATTCAAGCTGAAACAGAGTGCGAGGCAGTGGAGAATGTGTGGGGGGAAAGGTGCAAAATGCTAAAAGCTATGCATTAACTTTTTCGGTACCACTGTACAAATAACACAATATACGGGTGTTGGGAACCATTACAGTGGTAATTCCACGACGTGACGAGCAACCAGCAGCACTGGGAAGCCTTCTGAACTGTTAACGGCTTTCTTTAAATAGGTGTCATTCGACTAAAGTATATTTGCATCCAAGATACCCTTTCTCGGTTTCTCACCTTGAATGTTATCATATTATTGGTCATCCTGAGCAGTTGGCAGATATCATGGCACGGACAGCAGGGCTCCCATGAAAACCCAATCAATGAAACGTAATAATAATATTATTCACACCTGGTTCAGGATGTTATTAATGTAATTGATGTAAACCATAAAAAGTTTGTCTTCATATCACCATCAGAAAAGCCCCATGATGGAACAGTAAAACGATCGCCTCATCTATCTCTGTTTTATGGAAAGCCCCCCTAGACTCCAGAATCTAGCGTCCATACAGTCAAGGCATTGGTTCACATACAAGCTGTTAGACAGCTCTTGAGAAGACAGGCGGTAATTGCTGCTATTTTACTCACTCACTCATTCTGCTGAAATGCGCCCCTGGTGTTTGCCTCCTATATTGAGCCATGGGGCGTTTCTTCTTATTAGATCCTCCTTGCTGACACACTATTTGTAGAGGCCACAGAAACTCTAAAGGATTTTGTATATTACCAATGATTATTGGGAATCGGACCAAAACAATTAGCCAATTTGCTTTTCAGTGGACCTCCAGACATGCCCAATGAGAAGAAAGTAGAAATCCACTACATTAATGAATTCATTATACTTAACTTCATTGATGTGGGTCTGACGGTAAAGCAGAGTGTGACCGCTTAGAGTGCATTTTAGAATTTGAAACAGACTTACTTTATTGCGGAATCAAGCATTCTCCTCATGCATAACATCTTAACATGACGTTGAGGTTTAATTCACTGAGTGAACCCAACTGTGCAGGGCTTAAGATGCGATAGAGTGATTTCGAGCGCTTAGATTCTATTTGTGCGCTATGGCCATCTCAGCCAAAACAGCCCAACCCCGCTCCTCCTACTCCCTCGTCGGGCCGGGACGCATATGGTCTATGGTCAAGCTGTTTCTGGCATGGGGGAGATCTGGCCAATCAGTTACAGGAAGAACCATCATCACATAGGCCAATCAGTTACAAGAAGAACCATCGTCACATAGGCCAATCAGTAACAAGGAGCACGATCGTCACATAGGCCATTCAGTTACAAGTAGATCTACCGTCACATAGGTAAATCAGTTACAAGTAGATCTATCGTCACATAGGTCTATCAGTTACTTAAGCAATAGATCACGCCAGGCTGTGGTATGTGCTCATTATACCACTGTTAAGGGGCGTTGTCCGGCCCCGACGCGCAGCGGAGGGCCGGCGACCCCCTTCACAGTGGTATAATGAGCCCATGCCACTGACTGAAGTGATCTATTGCTTTTATACAACGGTTACTGTTATGGCAAAACGAAAGTCATAGACACACTACATTTAAAAAGAAACCAAGAAAGTCAAAGTAGCCGTTTTATTAAAGACTACCAAAAAGTAGTCCCTCCTGGCTGCCTTCAAAATGCACGACGGTCGCTATGCAACACACTTTAGCGTCCCTCCGAGAGAACGGTTGTAACGGTTTCCACATCAAGGCGCGGAGTGATACTTTCACAAAATGATCGGGCGTCATAGCAGTTATGTATACGCTCATTATACAACAGTTAGGAACCAATCAGATCGCTGGATTTAGGGCCCCCGTTGTTTAAAAGTAGATATATAACCGCAATGTTCCACTTATAAACCTGAACTGCAGCCTCATTCACATGGTCAAAATGTCTATTGATAAGCAAGCACACAACATCCAGTAAACTCCAAGCACACATTTCTCAAGTGAATTAAGGGCTTTCTTCAAAGCATATACCTGAAAAATCTTTGAAATTCTGGGGAAATTAAACATTTGTAGTCAAGAACACTAACGGAAGAAATCTAAACATGACAAATATGGAAAAATGGTTAACGAAGAAGTTCCCCGGGTTCCCCGGGTGTAGAGATTAATATTATGAAAGAATTTTGAGTCCAGGTCAATCTGGTGAGGAGAAATAAGCCTAATTCATGATTTTTTACAATAGGGCCACCTTTGGGTGCTGTATCACAAATGTCGGTTTATGGGTAGTGGGGGTTATTGGTAACCATACCTGAAAATGTCAAGAGTTTTCGACTCACGGTATAGGCTGCAGTATGACTTTTACAGAAGTCATACATAAAAAAACGTTACAGAAAGTACAGGGGAACAAGCAGCTTCGCTGCTCGTGCCCTAACTATCGTCACATAGGCCAATCAGTTACAGGTAGATATCTACCGTCACATAGGTTAGAAGTAGGGGAATTAAATGTCATTATGTTACACTGAAGCCTTGAGGCCTACCAAGTCTGATAGATATCATGTCCCAGACCGAGCGACCGTAGTATTTCTGCTTGGTGGGTGACAGAAAGAAAGGTCCACATTGTTTCGAAGGAGATAAGGTAGGGTTTAGTTGTAATGATGGCAACAATGACTTTAACTGTTTCAATTGAATGAAAATTCAAATTATAACGCATAAAGAAGCTAAAAACTCCCCTCCCCTTTTATTTTGTTTTATATTATAGCCTATTGCAGCAATTAACCTTTTTAATTATATAATGATATGAATAAACTTATAATGACGAATCATGCAGATGGGAACTCTCTGTGCGTATGCTAATTTGTTTCCAGCACATAACAATTAGTTTGTTTCAGAGGCTATGTTGGTACATTTGAGAAACACATTCGCTTGAGGGACAAACGAGGGACCAGACCTCTCGGATTATTATTTATGGAACGAACAGCTAACAAAGAATCGAGGAGAGGAGTACTCCAATCTGGTCATATCGCGTTATTCCAACACAACAACACACATACACACACACAAACACACACACACACACACACACACTCACACACACACACACACACACACACACACACACACACACACACACACACACATACACACACACACACACACACACACACACACACACACACACACACACACACACACACACACACACACACACACACACACAAATAGCATATATTACTATTATTTTAACAAAATAAACGGCTGGGGTGTGTCCTTTTTCATGGTTAAATTCTATGTAAACCAGGAGGAATGCTTCGCAGCTCGGGGCATGTTGCGTGGTTAAAATGACGTAGCTATTTGATCGGCTCATGGCCGTATTGTGTGTTAAACTATGAGGCGGGATCAGAGGGCGGCCCAGACCACCTGGAATACGAACTGCTGTACCTGACCACAAACAAAACACTAATAACATCATCTGAATGAGGAACGTCCACCATTTACATTTAATGTGTCCTCTGATCATAAGAGTTGCATTAAAGAGAATCACCCAGGCCAAAGGCCATGAACTGTCCACATCCATGTCACACCTGCCACGTGGAGAGGCTCACTATACAACTATAATCAGTTATTCAGACATTGGTATCCAAAGTTATGTAGAGCTGGCCAACAATACTGTCAAATGTATCTAGGTACAAAATACTAATAAAGTAAATTAAATATATCAACATAAATTACAAATAACATGTGCAAACAAGGTTTGCACAATATTATTATTAAAGAAATGCATAAAGTAGAGGCATTTTTGTAAATATTTCATGTTGGTTTAAGCATAGACAGGGTTCAAGGTTGTGTGATGAAGGGAAAACTGACACGTTCTGCTCTATTTTGCTTGTAGTACCTTCCAATTTAATTTGTCATTGGCTGACGTCTTGTAATCGAACCAAAACAGTTTGATTCATTCTCAACCTGTTCTGAAACCCCTGGTCGCTCAAATACATTGGGTCGCTCCACCTCAGTGGCCGAGGCAGAGCCAAGTCTGACTGCTTGTATAGACTCTTAAGAGCAAGCTTTAGGAACATGATGCTTTTCAACTTACATCTTTCTTCATTACTGCAAAGTTTTAAGGGCAGAGAAGAAGGAAAAACATGGGGGTTTCATTTGAGGCCTTGTTTTATACATTTGTGGCCACGTTTTGTTATTTTGTTCCCTCCTACATTTAATTCCCCTCGTTATATGAATTTCTTTCCTCAAAATAATTATTTTGCTCCTTGTTTGGCTTATTTGTTCACTCAAAATAGTTAAATTTGTTACTTAATTTACTTAATTGTCTTCTCACACTCATGGCCCATGATCGAATCGGTTCACTCATAGCACTACTTTGAAGTTCACAATTTTTAATTGTTAATATATAAATCTGGTTCCCTGTGTACTGCACTACTTCGTAGCAACAATGCACCGTACCAGTCTGAAATAAACCTGGTCTATAAAAAAATAAAAATCTTTTGGGGCACAAAAACATCACTGAAATGAGAACAGTTAAATTATTCTCCAATCCATGAAATCAACCAGAGAGTTATTCCATGATCATTACTCAAAGGTTTATGGGCTTTAATATATTTAGAATAAAAAATATTATAAATTAACCCAGACAAATTGTAACATATACAATACATTGATCAGTCTATTTCATCTAAAGATTTTAAACCAAGAGAGCCATTACTCAACTTCATGCCGTTTTTCATTGTGATAATAAAGTGATATATATGGCGAAAGGGGTGTCAATGCACCATACCTAGTGGATGTGTTAAGTATTATATGATTATATATATTATATTATTATGTCATACAATCCTCCACCACAAATCTCGGGCTTCAGGGAGATCATGCTCCCCTGGATCCAACGAGCATGCTGTCATTACATTGAGTGGCAGCGTCTACTGTTGGGGCTGACAAGAGTCCTCCATGCTGCTGAGAACGCTTTGCCACAGCCAGAGACGAGGGGGGGTGGGGGGCACTCCAATCAGCAGCCAATTAACTTACAGCCAGTTAAATCCCTTTGGCTCGCTGTTTATTCTGCTGCATTATTCGCTCAATACACTGACAGAGAAATCAAAGTTTTGGTGACTGCAGCAAAGTCGGCCCGTCCATAACTCGATGGAGGCCAATGTGTGCTCAGCAACTTCCACACAAGACAGTATATTCTGTGTCGTATACAGTAACAACTCATCACTTATTACCAATGCTTCATTTGTGGAGCAGGAGGTGCAGGCCCACAGAGCTGATCTGGCAGGTGGGGTGGGGGAGTACAAAACACATCAAAACTACAGTGGTAGGCGCACAGACAGCTTGGTGCCGCTGGGCTGGAAGTAAACAGGAATGACAAAGCACCACTATGTACAGCTCACCGGTAACACATACTGTTGCATCTTCCGACATGACAACGGAGCCTAGTAACCACGATATGCCTGTTATACATAACGATGGGAATTAGAATTGACCATACTCGTTTTTTGCTGAGGGTATCCAAATTAGCTTTGAGGTTTTACTGCACTTACACTGTTACAACTAATCACTTTAATATCAATTCTGCTTATTTAAGACTGGCATGACATTCTTGGCTAAAGGTAAGATCTTTTTTTCTTAAAACAATCATAATCCATTTATCATTTGTACGTCCATACGTCCATTAGCACACCAAAGACCATTGCAACAGTGAAGAGGGGCGTGTGCATGAGCATACTATTAAGAAACCAAAGAGCTGTCAGTACACCCCCACTCCAAGAGACTGATAGAGAGGCAGAGACACAGCGTCAGGCAGGAAGAGACATCTCCTGCTTTAGAAACGCAGACTGATGACAGGAAATCAGAATGAGAGACGGGAGCGTGTGAATGGAAACGCAGACGCCAGGCTGAAGGATCCGTTTAGCTGCTTCGGACTAAAAGCTCTCGGTACTTTGGAGGGTGACGCAGCCTTCTTCTTTGGGTTAGGTTGTCAGATTGTACGCTTAATAGACGTTAAAAGGTATTTAAAAGTCTACATTTGGGAGGAATCTGACAAAATTAAAGAAAGTGTGCTCTTTAAAAAATTTATGAAAGCTCTTTCCAGAAAGGTTCCCGAATGATATGAAAAACACAGACTGGCTGACCGTGTCTTTGGGGGAAAAGAGTAAGAAGAACATTGATCCAGTACAAGAATACATGTTACCACAGAGCATTGTCATTGATGCCAGATACTGCATCCTAACTGGTACTACAACTGGTTCTTACCTGGTTCTCCTCATGAGTCACCCTCATCTGCTCCTTCAGGATGGACGTCCGAGCGGCCTCCTCCTTCCGCATGATCCGTTCCTTCTTGAGCTCGGGGCTCCAGAAGCTCTTGATGCTGTTGGTGGAGGAGCCCAGCTTACTGTCCTTCAGGTCAAGCTCTCTGCGCAGCAGCTCGTTCTCCCTCTGCATGTCCCTGAACTGGGCCTGCATCTCCAGCAGCTCGCCCCCACTGCTCCGCACCGCCTGCCTCAGCAGGGCCGACGGCACCCCCTGGTGGTGGTGGTGGTGCTGCAGCATGGAGAGGGAGCCCAGGTCACTGTAAGACAGAAGGTCAGCGTGGGGCAGCCCCACTGAAGCAATGTTGGGGCTGCTGCCCATGGCTGTCACGCGGCCCCCGTACATGGCCCGGCTGGTGGCTCTCCCCAGGGTCATGGTGCCCTTGGGGTAGGTGGCAGTGGAGCCCACGCCCTCGTGGTCGCTCAGGTACATGGGCCCCGAGGTGGCGTAGGCCGCATTGAGGGACTGGATGTTCTCCATGGAGAGCGTCTTGCCCCCCGCACCACCCCCGCCCCCGCTGTTGGCCCTCCGGTGGCCCAATCGGGGGGACCTGGGCAGGCGCGGGGACCGTGCGGGGCTGCTCTCTATATGGCCTACTGCCCTGGCACTGCCGTACATGTCCTGGGTAAGGTGGATGTGGCCACCAGGGGGTCCTTGCCAGGGGCACGCTGAAGTGAGACTGCTCCTGCTTGCTTAATTGCATAGGACTGCTTTAATTCATGCAAGAACAGGTGGGTTGCTCTGGAGTCAGATCTGGGGAAGGAAACAAATAAAAATTATTGTGAAAGACATTTGGGATATACATTTTTCTATAAAAGCCAGATGTCAAACTATTAATGAGCAGGTAGGAGAGAGATAAAGACTATAAAACTTCTAAGGAGCAGGTAGGATTTAGAAAAGGGCTAATCAGCAGTAAGGAGTTAGCTAAAGACCGAACAATTGATATTCAGGTGGATATTCGTGACAAACTAGGAAGGTAGGAAGGTTTCTTGCTCAACAATGCTCTTGAAATATCTCACAATGTGACATGCAGGCCTGCCCTGAATCATAATGAAGACGGGCCTCAGCCGTTGAGCTAGAGATGGAGATCTCCCCTGCATGGGGAACAATCTGGAGAGGGACGGCTCCCTGAGGTCGGGACGTGCCTGACTCACCACCGAGCGGCCTGCTGTCACATTTTGTTGGGCTCAGATTGGATGTGATCCCACTGGGAGACCCAGCATCACTTTGGCTTCCCTCAAGCAAACCATTCATCTATGTCCTATTAATACCAAGCCCCTGAAATACTGAAAGAGATGTGAGTGTGGGGTCGATACTAACAAAGTTAAGCCAGGTCAAGAGAAAGTCATCCTAGACCAGACTTTACACTTGCACTTTAGAAAAACGACATTTAATCTGATGGAGAGATCTGTGACTCCAAACTAAGGTTATGTTTTTGCCAATGAGGCTTGTTTGAATCTGCCTAATACATCTTACTACTAGAATATCAGGCCTGTCGCACCAGTTACTCAACGTTACTCATGTGCGCATGTGCCAAGCAGCCTGCAGCTCACACACACACACACACACACAGCACGCATGGACGTATACATACACCGCAAGCACGCACATACACACCGCATGCACACACACATCACGCACATTCCGTGATCTGGCCTTGATTAAACAAATGTATTCGTTTTCCATCTATTAGTCTAATTAATAAGGAAATCAAATCCAATTTGTTCAATTTATTGAGCATTTTAAAAGGAAAAAAACACTCTAAATCAGCATGCTGAATCGAAACGAGTTGAAAGAAAACCATCATTTTTGACAAGAATATGAATGAACAGTATTGCAATACTTAAGGCACAAACTGAAATTAGATTATAGTAAATTTAAGGCACAAACTGAATAGATTCAAGTAACTGAAGCACAACAGCAAAAAGTATAAGCACTGGTGGGCTTTGATATCAACAGAACTCCACTTGCAGCGCATGGGCCTGACTCGCATTACGCATGATGCTTTACAGAACATCAACAAAAATATATTATGTGTAAGATGGAAATATAGTGTGTCTAAAACATTTCCAGTTAACATAACACATAAGCCCACCTACTGCATCACTCATTCTTGTTAAAAGAAATGAGCATATCTACGTGCTCGGGGGATAGGCGGATGCGGAGGCGATTTACAATCAAGCCCGCCGTGGAAAAGACTGCGCTGGAGCGGAGGTTGCCGGTATAGCCAAGTATTCCAAGTATTAAATGGCATTAGTATACATGTTTAATGAACAATATGTAGTTAATATAGCTAATGAATATATTTAATTAACTTTAGGCCAATAATCCGCTTCAGTTTTAGGCTAATAATCCGCTACGGTTATTCACATATTCAAATAACTGTGCCCATACCTAGCGCACACACACGCGCGCGACCACACACCGCACGTCAAGACAAAGGCAGCGACACACTTGCCGAGTTAAGACGTTATGTTTTTAAACATAACGGCTTTGCCATGGACACACCAGGATTTTGATTGTGAGTGGGCTTCCAGAAAACTGGATGGGCCAGTTAAAAAAAAACGGGTTCCCCTTCATCTCCGTTTCAGTGCTCTTCTGCAGCACTGAGGACAGCGACTCAGTAGCCTACCTGTGTGGCACTTGTGACGCTGTCCTCAGCTCAGTGCTGAAGCGGACAAAGACATACACCATGGCAGTAAGCCTAACTTCCTTTATCTCTTTTGTACGTTCAATACACAAAAAGACTGAAACGGAATTAAATCTTTGGAGTGTCTGTATCTCTCTCCATTTATTTACCTAGCACGGCTGGCAGGGAACTGTCCAAAGTTATTTAACTGTTTCTTATAAATTCAGAATGATGGAAGAACTGTATGGACATGAAATAACAGCAGCATTGAATCTGACACAGCTGCTAAACACAAACAGCAGGAAAACGATCAAAAATGATTTCTGCTGTAGCTTATTTCTTAAGAATAATTAAATTATTAACATATCTGACCATATAAAGAACAGCATGGCAGTCCGAGATAACTATAATAAATAATCACAAATGCACACAATTCAATTCAAACTTGCTTATGGGACTTGGGGCTCATACAGCAGGAGGCGGCAGGGTTTTGTGCTGAACACAGCAAGAATTTCTTGATATTCAAGTGAATCAGTCAATTCCCTTTCAAATGAAAGCGGGGACAGAGTTCAGTCTATCTGTCAACATTCTTGTCTCCTCGCTCCTCCTGCTCCTCACATTGTTTTTTGCTGAATTTAAATGAAAACAAGCTGCTTTGCTTTGCTTTGCATTTCATATTAGCTAATAGCTAGCTACCGTCTGTGTCTGTCTCATTGAGCTTGCTTGAAAAGCTTGCGCGCCAACGTCATCCATTTCATTTGATCACTTGCAGCCTGTGGGCAGGCAGTCCACACGTGCGGCAGAAGCCGCTGATTGGCTGAGAAGCTTTGACTCAAAGCTTTCCTCAGGCTGCTTATTGGAAGAACAGCTAGAATGAAAATCACTCACTACTCACTATAGGCCACACACGCAGGTAAGAACACACACGCACACACCGCAGCAACACAATGCCCAGGTAAGAGTTATGTTTTTAAACATAACGGCTCCGCCGTCGACAAACTCTCCCAAGTAAGATGTTCTGTTTATAGACTGTAGAAATTGTGATAAAATAAGGGGAGAGACAACTTCTCACCTCGACAAGCAACGGCAGGTTGTTCATTTTGTCATTTAAGAACCGTGAAATTCAAATATCGCGGGAAAGGCACGTGCGAAAACTCTAGATCAACACACAAGTTACGTGATCTTAAAGAGACAGAGTCCCTATAACACAATGAAAACATGTAAATAACACAGTATGGTGAATTATGTCTATAGAGTCCACCACAAGACTACACTTTGTAGCTCAAATGTAATATTACCCTCATCCTTGAGCCTCCCGAAATGTCTTTATACTTTGTTGGTCAAACTTAGTATTACCCTCCTCCTTGAGCCTCCCGAAATGTCTTCCGATACTGATATCCCCCTTCCCCCCTGAGGCCTGTTTTAGTTGTTTTACTTTTCTTATGTTTTGTGTGTATGCTATGTGTGACTGTAGGCTACTGCTGCCTGTCTTGACCAGGACACTGGAAGAGATGTTTTATCTCAATGATGATTATTATTTTCAACTAACCAATAGTAGTTGCCTTGCATTTTAAAATGTCAATACACTTTTCAGACCTGAATAAAAGTAAAAGCGATTTAATAATTGAAAAACTACCCAAGGTAGTATCTTCTCCATAGGAAATGTACCTTATATATAAATGAGGAGTAGAAATGACAATCAGCCTGTTGCCTTTTGTCCGCTGAATGGTACTTAACATTTAAAATTTAAATGTTGGCACTGCTTTTAGGAGTCATTTGTGGTGAACGAATGTTATACGTTGTTACATTATAGGCAAAATGTTATTATATTATGTGCTCAGAAATTTGTTAAATTATCGACTGGGGTTTCCACATTATTGTTATGGGTTTAGATACAACTAGAGGTTCAGCGCGCGAAAGGCACGTGCGAAAACTCTAGTTTAATAAAAAGTCGCTATGGATTAATTGAGAGCTGCAACACAACAACAACAAACACAACCATGCAGTAGAGTTAGCAGTGAAATATCAGACAAGGATTTATAATTCATGAATAAATCCCATCCTAAAATAATCGGATCGGTTATCGAAGATAAGGAGGACAAGTGACAGTGACCCAGATTAGGAGAAAGTTATGAGAATCTTTAGAAAGAAAGAAAACGACTGCAATAAATTGGTGAGTGAATATAGATTCCTGGGGCAGTTCTACTCCCCTGATTGTTCATTACAATACTGACAGTCTCTGGTAAAAATAGAACTGTGTGACAAAAGTGAATTATCACTTTAAGAGGATGGTGATTCGCTGGCTGGAAATAGGGTACATTTTTCCTTCCGGGTGGCACCTGAATCTCAGTCACCAGTTGCCATGGTGAGCATTGGTGACATCTGGGCCAACAAAGATAAACGCACCTGGCCAGTTTCAAATAAGATTGGAAAAAAAACAAACTACAGGATAAAATCTGACCAATTCCAACACAAAACAACGTATAGAAGAAGGCCAGGCAGATCCTTGTGCCTTTAAGCCAAGATGGCCACAAGATGGCCACTAACCTCCTCCCAACCAACAAGCATGTCTTGGCCAGCATTTCTATTGTTTATTTATAGAAACAGATGCATTATTTACAGATTTCCTACAGATTTTGAGCCTGTAGATTCACGATGAAGAGACGATAAGCCCAACATCTACACGTACATCCGCACACAACTCAGAGCATGCAATCTTGTAACTCTTCAGCTTAGTATTGCTTTGTTGTTTTAAGGTAATACTCAGCGGTGTCGCATACGCAAGTGTATTCCTTATACCCACTGTAGAAGCTCCAGGATTTACGTAAACCCACAAAAAATGCGCAATTTACGTAACAATCAGAGTACTTAAGCAGTTTCTTGGATTATCTGTACTTTACTTCAGTTTCTGATGACTTTCACTTTTACTTCACTACATAAAGATCTAATCATACTTTTGCTCCACTCTACATGACTCATCGTTGCTCAAGATAATGAATTATCATTACAGGCTACTTTTAGCATGTTGCGTATGCATGCGAATAACTGCTGATCTCACTGACAAGTTAAGGCACATCAAGTCAAAATTGCCACCGCATGTCTGTAGGCTATAGCTTAAGCAGAAGTATGAACACATCCACCTACCTAGCCGTAGTAGTCATACACTAGTGTCACTAATGCTAGGGGAGGACTGCCGAAGACAAACACCTGTGACCTTAGTTACCACAATGTGTACCTATATATGTACTTCTTTACTCCTACTTTTGATACGTACATTATCAAATACCGTGTCGGGAGATGTGACAGCAAACAAGCAAGGAGAAACATTGCCCAACATGCAGAGGGGAGTAGGGCAGTGGGTAATGTGTGTGTGTGTGTGTCTAGCGAGCGTGTGGTTGAGTGAGTGGGAGCGAGCAGGCGCCAGAGAGTGAAGGTGAATGAGAGTGGAGCAGCGGAAAAGGTTAGTGGTGACGTTGTCAATCTGGCAACATATGGAGGCTATCAGTAACAAGGCTCCCTATATGGACTGGCAGTTCTTGGCACACTGGCAACTGTAAAAGTAGATCTTGGTTCAAACAAATGTCGGGCACCCCTGGTGTAGAGCCTAGGGCACAGACAGTACTACTGGTAAACATGGTTGTGGTGTGGGGCACATGCACAATTCTATCTATTCACAAGTCAATCATCTCATTTCGGAGTCACCAGCTTACAAGGAAAACAGCAGGTGGTACCTGGGATTTCTTTCCTGAATAGACCATTTATAATAATAGAAAAACATAAAAAAAATAATTTAAACTAAGTAAATAAATGTTAATTCGGGCATTCCATCATATGTTTTTAATGAATTTGTGTTTTGTAAATCAACACACTGGGAGCAGACGCAGGTGGCTGACATTTTCCTCACAATGGCCACAGCCTTTTGGCATTAGTACTTGCGTATAAACAGGTCGCTGGCAAACTGTTTGGCACCAAAGACAAGAGCAAGGCATGTCATCAGATCTGTCACAAAAGGTCCTCTGAATAAGAAATACCAGGGCAGAATTAATTTAAAGATCAAAACGGGTTCTGCCATATTAAAGGCCCCCATTATGACGATGAGATAGCAGATTGTGTAGAGAAGCAGTCCGCCTCCCAGCAGCCACAGCCCTCCGAGTGACTTGCCAATTAACCTCTGATGCCAGATTCATGACACACTGTAGATGCACTGTAGAAGGCCAAATAAATGCTTATGCCAAATTGATGTAATGCCACATGCATATGTCCCATAGATGCTTAGTCAACTCCACATTCATGACACACATAGATGCTAACGCCATAGAAATGCAAACGCAACGTACATGACACACATAGATGCTAACGGCAAAGAAATGCGAATGCAACGTACATGACACACATAGATGTGAGCCTTCTAACCCCACTTGGACACGACCACACTTTTTAAACCAACTTACTTGAGGTTTTCTTTTTTTTGGAGGGTTGATGGTTGGCAAGTCGCAAGGATGAATGTTTTATTCTCTATATTAGGAAGATTATTGCATTTGATTTATGTGACTTGGCAGCTATTGTTTATGGCAGCCACTGTTCAGAAGTTGAGTATGAAATGTCCCGTTTTACATTAATTCCTGCTAATACGCCACCTCGGCCATTCTGTGACTTCCGTTCCCTTTTTATTAAAGATTAAGGTGCATCCACATGTGTAAGAAATAAGTGGGCAGCCAGCTTCTGTTACACAGAGCCAAGGAAACCTCAGCAGCCCATTGTTAGATAACATGAGTCCTGAGACAAGTGGTGCGGAAACACAAGGCAGAGTATATACAGATGCTCTAGAGCCAGGGTCTGCCCCGTGGCCCTGCTGGCCTACCGAGCGTGCCTGCTAGGGGCCCGTGGCTGGATTGTATTTCTGAAAGGCAAACTGTGCCATTTAATCATGTGGCCTTATTCATGTTTGACTTCATAGA
This sequence comes from Gadus morhua, assembly GCF_902167405.1. NCBI lineage: Eukaryota > Metazoa > Chordata > Actinopteri > Gadiformes > Gadidae > Gadus > Gadus morhua. Next base: position 22,202,315 of record NC_044060.1, on the reverse strand, counting down.
GTAAAATGACATTCAATTAGTACCAAAACAAGAGAGGCAATGGCCATGTATGAAAGCCTTTTATCTTTTAAACCGAAACAACCTCCATAGTTGTCCTTAGCATGAATACATTTTGATATGGTATTGACATTTGAAATATGAACTGGTCTTTGTGTCTTTAAACGACTGCCAACATATATGTGACAGTTCAGGCAGTTCTTGACTAAATTTAAAGCAAAAGTCTATTCATCTATATTTTAGGCGAAGAACTTTTATTTTTTCTAAAATGCTCGAGGCAAAGAATGCAAAATGAATATTCAGCTACACAACCAACAAAACCTTGGAAGAATTTCTACATTGATATTTGCATTATCTGCATATTACTTAAAACCAAGAAAGCCCTTCTTGTTCTTTCTAAGGTTATTGAGTGTTTTGGTCGCCAGTCCACGGACATCCCACCGGGTTCAGGGGTTGGTCCAATGAGGGCCATATTGGGAGAAGGTAAGGCCACCTTTCAAAAGTAGCCCTTATCACGAGAGCACTTGTAGCTGTATTTCACGCACTAGGAAGCAGAATAGACGAGGTGTTGGAGGCCTGATCAGGTTCCAGACGGCTTCTCGTAGTAACCCAGCCCATTAACGCTGTCACCGAGGATTGCAGGAGACATATGCGACACACACCTCCTCTCCAATTAAAGTCAGACAACTATAGGAGCAACATTTTGAGAAATATTGGGATAAATGACTGACTGTCTTCAACAGTAACAACTTCAACTTACATAAGAAACGTTAATAAATATCATTTGAAAGGCCTCCGTTGATGAGGTCTGCCTCAGCGGGCTCGTCGTCGAGCGGTCGAGCAGACCAATTACATCTCAACATGGCAACGATTCAAGAGGAACTCTTGCTTTCTTCAAATCAATGACTGATACAGAATGAAGCTTTTAGAGCAGATCCTGCGTGTTTTACGCTATCCATCTAGCCAGCTCCACGACCACTGAATGTCAATTCTTTTTTTACTCACAGATGCTTCCCAAACCTCCGGGCAATGGACGAAATCCTCATCAAATACGGACACGTACAATTTGTAACATTGCATGGTGAACATTCAGTCATTATTCGGACTAATATCCAGCAATGGTACCTTTCAACGATGATGAATCTTCCCCATCGCTTCGCGAGACGACATCGTCTTGCCTCCATTCACACCATCTCCGTCCTGCGCTGTGATTGGCTGGGGGCGGACACGCGCAGCCCTCCTCCACAGGGAGCAGCATCACCACCGCGGGCGGGAGGGGATGGGCGGATGTGATGCGAGAGTCTCTCCTCCACAGATGGTGAACATCCGCTCGGAAACACTAACTATTCAGACTGGTCTTTATAGCAATTAACAAGTCGCTCCACTACACAGCCTGACGACAGCGACTATCGTTCACTTCTTTCCCAGGTCAACGGATGGAAGACGTCCTAACCAGACTTCAATATACTGCCCCACACACTGGAGCGTTTTTATCATTAGACTTATACAGACAGTGGTGGTCCTGTCGTTGTAGGCCTATTAGCTGTTATTCATTATAACTAGGCCTACTATTAGAAAAGACCACCGCTAATCTTTGGGTATGTTCCATATGAGTGATTCTCTATATCTAACCATAACCCTTTTTTGTTAGTTTTTGTTTTAGACACAATTGAGTTGACCGAATGTGTAACATTCATAGTGATACATGACTGAATCTTCCACCACATAGACAAACACATTGGAAGTGTTAGCCTAGTCAGCTATCATTACACCATTTAACGCCAATTGTGAAATTCATATAATCTCATATTTAAAGTAGCACACCGACTATAACCCAGTTATTTTATACTGATTATTGATTAGAATCGTGATTCGTCTCTCAGGATGAAGCTATAAGATATGTTTTGGTGCTTCCGCTCTGAGAGATGGAGAGGGGGACTATTGATTCCCTGTGAGACAGCACAGTGTTCAGGACTGGGTTAGTCTCTGGATTGTTCGATTGGCAGGTGCTGTGTATTGATTACGCAGTCTGCAGTAAAGTCAAACTAAGTAAATAAAGAGTCTGCTGGACACCTGGGGTGATAGATAATAATAACAAATAGGTGATAGAAGTAAGATTAAGAGTCGGTTTAGCTCACGGGGTAGAGCGGAAGTGTAAATGGAAGGTTGCTAGTTCGATCCCCAGCTCCTCCTAGCTGAGTGTTGAGGCGCCTGAGCAAGGCTCCTCCCCCTGACTGCTCCTGACGAGCTGGCTGTCGCCTTGCTTGGTTGACTCTACCGTCTGTGTTCTGTTGTGTGTAAGAATGGTTATAAGTCGTGTAAAGCGTGTGTTACCCTAAATGTTAATGTTGGAGATTAAATAAAAAGAGCTTCAAGATAAAGAATGGGTAGAGATATAGGTAAAGCAGCGATAGAGAATATATCAGTGATTGATAATAAATGATAGCGAATAGAGATAAGGGGAGATGAAAGACAAAGTTAAGGTCTGATATAGAGAATGAGGACAAAGTATAATAAAGAATAAAGTGACAGAGAATAAGGATAAGGAGTGATACAGAATGAAGAGGAGGATGTGAAAGAGAAGGAATATAAAATGCCAGACAATAAATATAAGGGATAGAGAAAAAGAGAAAAGGGGATGGAAAAATAATAAAGAAAGAGATTCAAGATAAAGAATAGCTATGAGGATAAAAAAAGTGAACCATAACAAAAGTATAGATAAAGATAAACAGTTGATAGAGATTAAAGAGAAACAGTTAAAAGAGATATAAAATAAACAATTGATAGAGATTAAGTGTCATAGTAATCTTATTTTTCTTTGTGTTTTCATTACTCTTAACAAATCACTTTTGTTTAATACTCCCTATGCATACTATCTTTCACCTACGAGATAAATATAATGCCCCGAGCAAGAGAGGGCCCCTGCGCGTGAGAGGGCCCCTGAGTGTGAGAGGGCCCCTGAGTGTGAGAGAGGGCCTATTTGTTATGTTATATTTGTAATAACCACCACAAAACGAATAGGTTTTGACAAGGGACCTCCGTCTCTATTCTCAAATGAACCCATCAGAGAGCGTTCCTTCTTGTCGTCCTGCACCAACTGCTGCCCTTCGCAGGACCAACAGCACCCTCTTGTGGCAGGACGCCGGATCCAGGATGCGAAATCTACACGAGGATACAGCAAACACGACCCGAGCAAAACACTGCTGACCAAACGATAATAATAATAATAATAATAATAATAATAATAATAATAATAATAATAATAATAATAATAATACATTTAATTTAGAGGCGCCTTTCAAGACACCGAAGGTCACCTTACAGAGCATAATAGTCATCATAAATCGTTTAAAAAACAAGACATTGTGGAAAAAATGAATAAATAAATAAATAAATAAATAAATAAGTAAATATAAAAAATAAAACAAGACAAAACAAAACAAACAAACAATCAAAACAGTGATCAGTTAGACGTTGTGTGCGAGTTTGAACAGGTGAGTTCTGGCTCACGATGGCTGGTTCACGATGGAGAACGATGGCTCTCTGGAGTGCCGCTGCCTGTCTCATTGGCAGGTGTTCACCACGTCTTTGGTCCCCCTTGCCACATGGATAAGAGTGTGAATATATTTTCAATATTGAATGTTGGCCTATTATCAACATAAAGAGAAGCGCTGTGTACTCGACTTGGTCGGGGATTACGGGGCCCAGGGTACCCCTGAGTCGTAACCACATGGTAACTAACTGGAATTTATGCTTTTTCGAGCAAATAACATCTTGACAATAACACGAAATGATAGGACAGAAAATATACACGTTAACACAAAGGTTGAAGTGGCAATTCTTTGCTTTGGATATTGCCACGCGAGGTGAATGGCGAGGGTCCCGACGCACTTGTTCCAGAAAAAACACTCGCAGAAAGTTCATGTGAATGGTGTTTTAATCAGAACAATTCCGGTTTACTTTCTGTTACAGTCCAAAGGATGAGAAATGATAATGAGTGATATACCTTTGCGAGAATACGGGAATATGTGGTCGGAAACTTTTCCGCCTCGCTATCACGCTACCCTAAAACTAAACCCACTATTTATTCAATTAGCCGGTACGCCGGCAAGTCAAGGGGGAGGGGTTACGTGCCACCTGATAAATGACGTAGGCAGGTAGGTGTCAATAAATAAATAACCATTTTCTTTTCCTGGCTTGCAAACTGTGGTCATAACTTAAATGAAAACTAAATCAGAAATCAGAAACCATGAAACCACAAACAAGGCTCCTACAAAGGTAGACTTTAAAACTTGTCTCATTTGTTCGGAGTCCCTTAAGAGACATTCATAGAATAAAACTAAGATGTATGCTTTTTGAAAAACAAAATTATATAACAGTGTCAAAAAAAATAAATAAAAATAAATAACAATCTAAATATTTTGGGCATTAGGCCTACATTGAATTGACAGAAACTGGTCTGATTGTCTGGTCATTCATTCCTTCTGCTTTCTAGGCCCCTGTTTCACCTGAGGGAGCACAAGTCTCTGCTGGGCTTCAATTATCTTGGAGCATACTTTAGAAGTGGCGGTTTTAGGCACTGGCGAAGCGGGCAGCCGCCTGGTGAGGCATTATTTCATGAGACATGGAGGACGGCACGAGCACTCCAAAATAAATAATAATCGATGGTTTTCTATGATCTATCATATCACTGTGTGGGGAATTGTCCTATAGGCAGCCCCTCCGGCTGCAGGCGCCTCTGCTTGCTGAGAAGGTGCGGTGCACATAAGCTGTGTGAGAAGGGGAGGGGAGGTGGGCCCGAGCCTCGGGGGACAGTTCACCTCTGCGTCTTCCCAAATGGAACGGACAAGGGAGGGAACGGGGGTCCACTGTTAGCGCGGATTGAAATCCTTATTGAAGCCTGCAGGATTATGCGATAAACATACGGAGGAACACGATCGCTGAGCTGCCCTGCCCCAACGTGCATGAGACGTTAAGGGTTAGGCTAGAATCGCCGTCCACCATCATCCAACTGGTCAAGAACAGACCAAAAATAGTCGAAAAGCCTACAGAAACCACAGATAGTTAATGTGACAATCACATTATTAAAAATAGACTTGGAGCAATGATATACAAAAAAAAAAGTGAACATGTATTTGCAAGTATAGGTTCGCCGCCCTACCTGCCCATATGGACGGCACGCGCCCTGGGATAGAGCAATAGGCCTACTCAAAAAGGAATTAGTGGGCTAAAGTCAGTCACCTCTCGAATTTCTTGCAATTGAGAAATCTAAGTTTCTCTTTCACTCATAATGTTAGTAGTAGAACCCTACGTTCCTGCGACTAGAAGCTGATACCATGAAGTAGAACCCTATAGGCCTACTGTCCTGCGACTAGCTGATACCACTAGAAGTAGAACCCTATATTGTTCTGCTATTATAAGCTACTGCTGATACCACTAGAAGTAGAACCCTATACTGTCCTGCGACTAGAAGCTGATAACACTATGCACAAACCTTTGATGCTTTGTTATGGTCCCCATATGGGTATCTGTTGTGAAATCTTAATTTCAATTCATGCACATGCATCAATGACTTTAAAGGATAAGCTCTATCCATATTACAAACAACAGGTGGCGTTGCGGACACCACAGAAACATATCTGGGTGTCGGATACAACACAAGGGCAATTCTTACCGTATCACCAGGAAGTTAACCATTTCAGCCGAGGTGAGGGTGTCACAGTGTGGCTCTGAATAATCTGAACATCAGCGGCATTAAGAAAATCGGCCCACGCTAATATACCAATACTGTATGCATCGGCCTGCCCTTGGACTGGATTGTTCATGTACAATGTGTTTGTTGAGAGTTGGGTGTAGAGACATGTGGGCAGGAGGCGGTATAGGGATTCTCACACTGCCCACTACACACTGAACAATTGTACTCCGCTGTAGTGTGAAAATATATTAAATTAACGGTCATCATTTCTACATTGTAATATTATGATTCGTCGATACCTGAAATCTGAACATGAATAATGTTCGACTATACGTGCAATGGTGATTCTGAATGCCATGAAGCACCCATTACACTTGAATCCCTATACTCTGAAAAAGTTAGCTTGAAGGCTTAATGCTGTTACTTTACACATACAGTTAGAGCTACACCCTCCTCTCTCTCTTCTCCACCAACCCAGACAGGTCTTTGTAGCAATTAACAGGTCGCTCCACCACACAGCCGGCTACGCCCTGATAACTGTCCCTGCGCCACCCTGCCCTCCTTCTTGTATCCTCTCCAGACCCTCACTAACCTGGTTAGAGCAGGAAGCTGTTTGGAGCATGCTCTCACAAGAGCATCTTATTTTACACTACATTTACTTGACCATTTCCAGAAGATATTAGTTACTGCAATATATTTTAGAATCACAGATGGTTCAATAAATGATAAAGGGCTAGAAAACACAGATACCTCTTTCCATACCATTATCTTGTAATGGTCTCAGTTTGCTGATAAGAAGGGCAGTGCTCACTAATCGTGTCTTCTATTGTGTTATGCAACGAACAATCTCAGGAGGTGCACACGAGATGCAGTAATCCATTGTGCTCCAGATGGCCTGAGTATACAAATAACTGAGCAAAAGCCAGTCCAGGCTACTAAAATGATGAGAGCAACGAAGTTGCACAAATTCTATGTTTATGTTTGGATCAAATTGTTATAATTATTCTGAGTCTGTTAAACAATTTCCTTAATAATTACTAATAATGTAGATCAGATGATGCATAAAATGTTGGTTACATTGTAAGATGAATTGTTCAGTTCTGTAACTGTAAGACATTTTTAGAGAAAGCATCTAAATCCCATAGACACATCAAAGCTCCTAACACAGATATATGTTGGTTTGGCTGGCTGTGCAGCTGTTGTATCTCTCAAAACCAGCCTTCTATTTTCACCCAAATTCAGCAGAACGACACATCACACCAGTATAGCACCAGTATAACACATATGGTATAGCGATAGTGTTTAAATGTGGTCGATAGGGTTTACATGTGGTCCATAGTGTTTAAATGTGGGCGATAGTGTTTACATGTGGTCGATAGGGTTTACATGTGGTCCATAGTGTTTAAATACGGTCGATAGTGTTTGCATGTGGACTGTGGTCGATAGTGTTTAAATGTGATCGTTAGTGTTTAATTATGGTCGATAGTGTTTAAATGTTCCTTTCCCTCTCTCCACCTCATCCCTCACTCTCCACCTCAAGCTGGTGTGTGGTGAGCGTTCTGGCGCCGATTGGCTGCCGTGCATCACCCAAATGGGTGCTACATACTGGTGGTGGTTAGTGAGGTCCCCCCCCCCCCCCCCCCCTTCACTGTAGGCGTCTTTGAGTGTCTAGAAAAGCGCTAAATAAATTCAATGAATTATTATTATTATAGCTCTCGAGCTCTGAGCCCCACCCTTCTTTGGGGTGGCTAGACAGCTTGTAATTGCCATGTCTTCCTCTTTGATGATGCTGATGAGCATTCAACATAGGCATCTCAAAAAGATACACATCTGCAAGTTGTCACCAAGCTATAGCTGCTATGCAGCTTTAACTGAACCATCTTGAAACTTTTAGATCACAACTAAATGGTTCAATTTCTACTTAATTCCATAACCACACAATATTTCGCTAATTCACGTATATCATATATACATGCCATTTTACTGAGAAAATTAAATTTTACATTCGAAATGCTCGCTACCTGTAAACCATGCAACACTGATGTCAAAATAAATGATATAAGAAAATCAAAAGTATCGAAAGTAGAAATGAAATACACACCACCACCTTGGTTTGATACACAGATGGCTCATCCTGAAATTACAATTGTGGAAATTAAGAATGTCATGGGTATTTGATTATGGAGGAAACACATCATGAATGTTTAATAATTAACCCTTTTAAAGACTGTTTCAATAAAGAACATGTAAAACAATTATCAAACTTTTTTTTTTATGCCATTAACTAAAACACTTAACACTTAAGTAAATCATCATTAATAGTTGGATTTACAAAACCAATAGCTTTTAAAATCCATTTGAGTCAATTCATGGTGCCGTTTATAATGACGTTAAAATGACGTTTGTGGGGAAAAACCTTTGCACTTGCATTTCGATACATTATAGATTACAATTGTGAACATCACTTATGAAATTCTCGCCCATGTTCAACCATCGCAAGCAGTTCTAAAGTTCTGATTCATCTGATTAAGCAAAGAAGCGCAAACAGGTCCCTGCGGGCATCCATAATTGTAGTAGTTAGGAAGTCTAGTCTCACGAACAATCTGTTTTTCGGGTTTTATGTCATAGCCTACGCAATGAAGAAGGGAAGTTTTACGTCCAGACACGTAAGAGCTTGTAATGGTCTCAGTTTGCTGATAAGAAGGGCAGTGCTCACTAATCTATACCATATGCATGTGTTATACTGGTGCTGATCAACAAAAAGAGATGTGACTTCCAACGATAAGATGACCGGTGGCAGCGGCGTGGGCGAGGCCACGGATCATCGACCCTTTTCAGGGCCACTGGAGAGCGCTCCTGTAAGAGCTGGCGGGCCCTTTTCAGGGCCTCAGTACGCCTCCTGTGCCGCGTCCCTGGCGCTGGGTGACGGACACCGGGCGTGTTTCAGGTGCCTCGGCGCTGAACACGCCGCGGCTGCCCCCGCCTCCTGCGCCGCCTGCCGCGCGCTGCCTGAAGAGGGGCTCCTCTCCAGGCACCTCTTTTTCTCCCCGTCGGTGGATCTCGCTGAGGCCCTCGACATCTTCGGGGCCGGAGTTCCGGACGCCCAGGACGCCGGCGAGCACTTCGAGGTTGACGACGTTGCCTCCTTGGACGACGTCTTTCCTGGCTCTGCGTCCGAGTTCTCCCGCTCCGAGGCTTCCAACGAAGCCACTATCGTCCCGGGGGAGAGACCGCACCGGATGGCCGATCTCTTCGGCGAGATCATAGGAGAGGCGGCGGCCATCAAGGGCATCCCTATGCCAGCCCCGCCACTCGCCCCCATGTCGGATGACATGCAGGGCGAGTGTTTTCGCACCCTGTCTTCCTCCCGGCGGGTTACCCAGCGCCCCCTGTTCCCACCGGTTCAGCGCCTTTTCACCGCTGCGGGTGGGGACCCCTCTACTCTGAAGGCCCCGGTGAGGGCCTTCACTGACTTCACCAGCATGGAAGGGTGGGCTGATACCCCCTCGCCTGGAGCTTTCCCTGGCATCGCTTCTCTGTCCGGGCGCCGGATGGCGTCCTAACAAGAAGCCGCTGCCCCCCCGACCGCCTCCAGAAGCAGATTATCGGCCTGACGGACAGGGTGTTCGTCTGTGCCTCGCAGTCTGCGCCGGCGGTCAACAACGTCGCCCTGCTCTCCTCTGCCCTGGTCTCCTTGTTGGCTGGCAGGGAGGCTTACGGCCCAGAGGAGGCCGCGAGATGGCTGACGGTTTCCCGCTTCTCCAGCGCCATCCTTCAGCTGTGCCAGCCGGTAGCCGCATCGGCCAGCCGGCATATGGCGTGGGCCACCATGATCCAGAGGGCCGTATGGCTCTCTCACACCGCGGTTCCGGAACGAGAGCGGGCCAGCCTCGTCCAGGGCCCATTAGCTCCGGATGGACTATTTGGGCCCCGGTTCTCGGAGTTGCTCGCTCACCAGCAGTCCGTCCGTGAGAATCGTTCCCGGTTCGGGGCGATTCTCACGGGCTCCTCCCACCAGCAGGCCGGGAGGAAGCGGGGTCCAGGCCGGTTCCAGCGCTCCAGGGGCCGCCTCCGCCTCCAACCCCGATGCCGCAGCAGCAGCAGCGACAGCAGCCGCTGCCGCAGCCGGGGAGAGCAGCACCGCGGGGCAGAAGTTCTGCAAACTTGCTCCCACCTTTTCTTATGCAAACAATAAAGAAAAGAAAGACCGTTCCACCGAACGGCAGTACATACTCCCTAAAGAGCAATATTCCTTTAGATTACCTCTTTCCCCCCCTCAGCCAGATGGCTGTAGGGTGGCGGCCGGACGGCGTGTTTACATAACCTCTGGTTCATCTGCTTCTAAGAAGCGGCGTCCCTTTTAGCTTCTTGGGCGGGCTGGAGTCTCATAAAACAAGCCCGTGGATACGGACGCTTGTACTAGTTTCCTAGTTTCCCACATTATCCCCTCTACCCCCCTTCTACAGTCTGTGGAAGGTGTCGGGTCTGCGCGCTGTGGTTACAGCCAGCGGACAACGCACGGTCATGAGTGCTACAGCTAGACAGCTCGTTGCCTGTTCAGCGGACACGAGCGCGGCGTCTAGACAGCTCGCTGTTTGTACAGCGACTAGTTCTCTGACGTCTTCTACGCTCGCTGAGCTTCCTCCCTTTCATGGGATGCCCCCCTTGGTCCACACACTGTGTGGAGGCGTTAGGGGCAGAGGAATACGGGTTATTCCTGGACAGCGTTCCTCAGCTGTCAGCTCGCCCTCTCTCCGACCGCTATGCGTGTTGGCTAGAACGGTGCGTTCTACCATCGTGGTTGGACAACACGTTGAGATGGGGTCATCCCATACAGTTCAAGCGCCGTCCCCCACCCTTTATGGGGTTGGTGGAGACCAGGCTTCGGGATCCGGCGGCAAGCACAGCTCTGGCAGCAGAGGTGGCCCGTCTCTTGGAGGGGGCCATCACTGTCGTCGTCCCCCCCCCCCCCCCCACGAGTCACATCGAGGGTTTTACTCCCACGGGTCAGGGGAAGTCAGGGGAGATGAAACCTATTCTGGATCTTCGCGTGTTCAACAGATTCGTTGCCGCGAGGAAATTCAGATTGCTCACTATCAGAGCGCTGCTCCGATGTTTGAGAGAGGGCGACTGGTTAACATCCCTGGATCTCAAGGATGCTTACTTCCACGTCCCTGTTCGGCAGGCGCACAGGAAATTTCTCCGTTTTGCCTTTATGGGGGTGGCGTACGAGTACCAGTGCCTGCCATTCGGCTACTTCCTGGCCTTCTCGAAGTGTGTGGAGACGGCGTTGGGACCGCTCAGGCGTCAGGGAAAGTGTCAAAAAGACCTTGAATATTGGGGAAACCCCCCCGCCCTTCTCAGGGGCGTTCCCCTGGGCAGATTGACGTCCTACGTAGTGGTCTTCACGGACGCCTCGTTGACGGGTTGGGGAGGAACGTGCCTCTCTCACTCGGTGGGAGGCGAGTGAGTTTGCACGCCCCCTACAGTCCACATAAATGTGCTGGAACTCGTCGCTGTGAAGAAAGTGCTGTTGAATTTCTTTCACCTGGTGCGTGGCCGCCACGTTCTGATCAGGACAGACAGTGTGACGGCGGCGGCGTACATAAACAAACAGGGGGGAGCGCGCTCCTCTGCTCTCCACCAAAAGGCAGTCGAGCTCTGGCTTTGGGCTCATCAGTATCTCCTCATTCTGAAAGCCCTGCATATCGCGGGGCGCCCAGAACTTCGGGGCGGACCTCATGTCTCGCGGCGGTCCCCGCCGTGACGAGTGGCGGTTGCATCCCGACATTGTCAGACTGATCTGGCAGAGGTTCGGGACGGCTCAGGTGGACCTGTTCGCGTGCAGGGAGAGCACACACTGCAGGTGGTGGTTCTCTCTCAAGCCTCGGAATCTTCCCCCGTTGGGGGTGGATGCGTTGGCGCACACACCTTGGCCGCGGTTTCTCTTGTATGCGTTTCCTCGGCTCCAGCTGATCCTTCCTCTTCTGGAACGGGTCAGACAGGAGAGATTGTCGCTGATTACAGTGGCTTCGGAGAACCGCTCTGCTCTGTGGTTTCCAGAGCTGGCGGCGCTCTCACGGACGGCGCCGTGGCCGGTACCGTTCAGACCCGATGCGCTTTCACAGGCCAATGGGACGGTGCACCACCCGCCCGATGTATCGGGAAGGTTGTTGGTCTGGCTCCTGAGAGGTTGATCCTGCAGGGCAAAGGTTTGCCTGAAGCGGTTATCAACACTATCCAGGGTGCTCGTGCGCCTTCTACTTCTTCCCTCTATGCGGCGAAGTGGTGCGCTTTCTCTGACAGGAACCACGCTGTCCCATCCCATTGCAAGGTGGCAAGCGTGCTTGCGTTTCTACAGCACTAATTGGGGTTGTCCAGGGACAACCCCTGAGCCTCTGTCTCATGCGCCTTTGGATGCCCTGTCCTTTAAAACGGCGCTCTTATGGCTTTGGTTTCTGCCAAGCGGGCCTGTGAGCTGACCCCTCTGTCTGTCAGCCCGAGCTGCTTGTTGCTTAACGAGGACAGCTCCTTTGCGCTGCTCAGACCTAATCCTGCGTTCCTCCCTAAGAACATTAATAGTTCTTTCCGGTCGAGAGATATTGTGCTTAAGGCTTTTCACCCCCCGCCTCATTCTAGTGAGGCGGGGGGTGAGGCAGAGTTGCATCTCCTGTGCCCTGTGCGGGCGCTGGCTATGTACGTGAAACGCTCGGCCGCGTTCCGCTCCACACAACAGTTGTTTGTGTGTTATAGCGACGCTAGCAGGGGCCGCGCTCTCTCTAAGCAGCGGTTTTCTCGCTGGATATGTGAGGGTGTTTGCTTAGCCTACGCTCGGCAAGGCTTAGCGCCACCATTGGGCGTTAAAGCTCACTCGACACGGGGCGTGGCCGCTTCAACGGCTCTACTCAGAGGCGTTCCGGTGGAAGACATTTGCGCGGCTGCGTCTTGGTCTTCCCCCTTTGTTTGTTTCTACATGTTCAACATGTCCAGGAGCTCACTCGGCAGCTCTGTGTTGGAGTCCGGTGCCGCTTCTACGGCTTAAGAATGAAGGCAAGTTCTTTTAAGCGGCATCGTTGAAATTCCTCTCGCCGGATGCCGAGTTGGACTTAAGATAAGATAAGATAAGATAGTCCTTTATTAATCCCCCTTGGGAGAAATTCACAGGTGACCAGCAGTACAGTGGGAAAAGAGAAGTGCGAAAAGCAGTATATATACAATAGATTTACTAATTTAAAATAAAATTATAGTACAAAACTATTTGAATAAGATAAAATAAAGATAAGATAAAACAAACATACTATATACATGTAACTGTCCGTTTGTAGGTGACCTGTGTGTTAAGTAAATAAATTAATTAAGTATAAATATAAATGTGCCAAATGTGCAGGGTCCCTGAAGTAATCGAAAGATTAATTAAATAAATAACAAATAACAAGGTTAACAATAGGTGCAGTCCTTAGATGTGGGGTTTAGACCTTAATCAGGTCGGGAAAAAGGGGCTGTTGGGGCTTAGGGGACGTTCGGAGCGGGGGGTTGAGGTGTTATAGAGTCTGATAGCTGATGGGATGAAAGAGCCCCCCAAGCGCTTTGAGGCACGTGGCTGAGAGAGTCTGTGGCTGAATGTGCTCCTGAGTTGCCTCAGCTCGGCGTAGAGAGGGTGAGAGGGATTGTCTGTCACAGCCTCCACACAGTCCAACTTCATCCCCACTACAGAGCTTGCCTTCCTCACCAGCTTATTCAGCTTGCTGGCATCTCCGCTCCCGATGCCTCCGCCCCAGCACACTACAGCAAAGAAGGTGGCACTGGCTACCACAGACTGGTAGAACATCCTTAGTAGCCTAGTGCACACATTGAAAGACCTGAGCCTCCTCAGGAAGAACAGCCTACTCTGTCCCTTCCTGTAGAGGGCCTCAGTGTTGTCTGACCAGTCGAATTTATTGTTCAGGTGCACCCCAAGGAACTTGTAGGTGTCCACCATCTCCACCTCCTCCCCGTTTATGGAAACAGGTATTGGGGTGCTCTTTCTGCGCCGGAAGTCCACCACCAGCTCCTTGGTTTTCCCGGTGTTGAGATGAAGGTGGTTCCCATCACACCATCCCACAAAGTTCTCAACTAGTTCCCTATACTCTTCCTCCCTATTGTCTGTGATGCATCCAACAATGGAGGAGTCGTCAGAGAACTTCTGCAGGTGGCATGCTCGGGAGTTGTAGCAGAAATCCGAGGTGTAGAGGGAGAACAAAAACGGTGGAAGTACAGTTCCCTGGGGTGTGCCGGTGTTGCTGGTCACCACGTCTGACAAGCAGTGTCGCAGCCTGACATACTGCGGCCTGTCCGTGAGGTAGTTTGAAATCCATGCCACCATGTCAGGATCCACCTTCATCACTTGGAGCTTCTCCGCCAGCCGGACTGGCTGGACGGTGTCGAAAGCACTGGAGAAGTCGAAGAACATGATCCTAACCATGCTCTGCGGCCTCTCCAAGTGTGTGTAAGCTCTGTGAAGCAGGCAGATGATGGCGTCCTCCACGCCGATGTCGGTCTGTTACGCAAACTGCAGTGGGTCCAGGCAGTCACGCACCAAGGGCCTGAGGTGCTCCAGGACCATCCTCTCGAAGATTTTCATGACGTGTGACGTTAGAGCCACAGGTCTGAAGTCTTTTGGAGCGCTGGGTCGTCCCTTCTTCGGGACAGGGACTATGCAGGATGTGTTCCAGAGTGTTGGCACCTTTTTCAACCTCAGGGAGAGGCCGGAAAGATGCGTGAACACTCCTGCCAGCTGCTCTGCACAAATCTTGAGCACCCTCGGGCTGATGTCGTCCGGTCCTCTGGCCTTGTATGTCCTGATCCTGGTGAGCTGCCGTCTCACGTAGCTGGTGTTGGTGATGGGGGTTGTTGTTGCTGTGGTCACTGTGATAGTTGGGGGTGTGATGAGGGAATGACTGATCTCTGGGCTTGACATTGATCCAGCCACCTTAGAAGTGTGGAAAGGGAGAGAGAGAGAGGGTGGTGCTGGGAGGGGAGGTGCAAAAGCTGCCATCCCCGGGTCTTGTGGTGCAGCAGAGAGATGAGAAGTGCAGGAGTGGGAGGGGGGTGTTGGTCTGGCCCCAGTTGGTAAGTCAAATCTGTTAAAAAACAGGTTTAGCTCGTCGGCCCGTTCCTTTGTCCCCTCCTGTGATCCTCCAGCATTTTTCATGCCAGTGATGGTTCTCAACCCCGCCCACACCTCTCGGGGGTTGTTCTGCTGCAGCTTCCCCTCTATTCTGTTCTTGTAGCAGTCTTTAGCCCTCCTCAGTTCCCTCCTCAGCTCTCTCTGTATTTCCCTCTGTGTGTCCTTATTGTCTCCTGCCATGAAGGCTCTCCTCTTCCGGTTCAACAGGACTTTGATGTCCCTGTTGATCCAGGGTTTGCTGTTGGGGAAGCAGCGAACCCTCTTGGTGGGGACAACACTCTCCTCACAGAACTTTATATAGTCTATGACGCATTGAGTTAGATCCTCAATATCGTCGCCGTAGTCTTCCTGGAACATCTCCCAGTCTGTTGTCCTGTAGCACTCCATCAGGGCCTCCTCAGCCTCCACAGACCACTGCTGTACAGTCCTGGTGGTGATTGGCTGTCTCCTCACAAGAGGTTTGTATATAGGAGACAGTTGTATCAAGCAGTGGTCTGATTTGCCCAGGGGGGGAGAGCTGTTGCACTGTATGCCTCCTTAACATTGGCATACAGTAAGTCCAATGTCTTATCCCCTTTGGTGCTGCAGGTCACATACTGAGTGAAGTCAGTCAGTGTCTTTGAAATGTTAACATGGTTGAAGTCTCCATTCACTATAATGAGAGCGTTGGGATGCCGTGTTTGCAGGTCTGCGACGGTGGAGTGAATGACGTCACAAGCCCGCGCCGCCACAGCTGATGGTGGAGTGTAAACAACAACAATAATGACAGCCGAGAACTCACGGGGCAGATAGTAAGGTCTCAGTCCCACAGCTAACAGCTCAACATCAGGCGTGCACGCGATTTCCTTCTTGACTGCCGGTATTTCTCTCCCACCGTTTTTCAAATGAAAGGCGGAGTAGAGGGGTTCCTATTGGCTCGCCGATTGACGAGTCTGCCAGTATGGCACTCCCGCCATTTTTTAAATAAGAAACGGACGAGAGAAGCTCCTTATTGGAGAGTCGAACTCCGTAGCTCCGCTCCAGGTGGTAGCGGACCTCATGGAAACCGTATTACTCTGGTATTTCCCTTCACTTTCATGGATTCCATGAAGGACGGATTGGGGCCGCTTTTTCTCTTGATCATCGCCTTGCTTGATCTAGGAGGAATTAGTTTTTTATTAAGCTTTTGTGTTTTGCACATCCTCGGCTTTTTTGAGTGTTGTGTGCCCTGGTGACTTAAGTTTCTTGACTGGGGTCCAGCAGGAGTACATTGATTGGGCTCCGCTCACAGCTTCAGCTTAGCCCATAAGGCGAAGCCTAGGCGGCGTAGCCTACATGAAATAGAACGATAGTTATATTATAACTCTAGTTCTATGATTGTAGGCATAGCCGTCTAGTTTCCCACCTGCTGTACCCTCCAAATGCTGAAAGAATAGCGTGGAGGATGGGCGGCGGTTTGCGCCGCTGTCATGCCAAATTTGTACCGGCTGCCAAATTTGTACCGGGCGCGTCATCCATACGTAATCCACTCCAAATCTGCCTGGCAACAGATGATCGCTTCGTCCGTTGCATCGCGTCGAATGACGTGAACATTCGCGAACCTTCAATCTAGCGATCCGTTATCTGTATTGTGCTATTGCGTCCTTGACCTGCTTTAAACACTCAGTTTACTTGCTAAATTTGATTAAACAATTAAATACAATACAAATATAAAGTAAAAACAAGTGTTATCTGTAATGATATCAACATCAGTTATTAGACCGTCACACGGAGCATGCGCAGTTGGATTGGCGCGCTGCATGTTGATGTCTGTTCCAAGATACATCGTGTGTTTATTAAGGAACCCAACAAAACATTACATTATCTAGCGATCCGTTATCTGTATTATGTTATTTCCTCTTTGGCAACATGAGCGCGAATGTTTTTTGAAACCTGCCCGGCAACGGACGACGCGATCATCTGCTGCCATGCAGGTTTGGAATGGATTACGTATGGATGACGCGCCCGGTACAAATTTGGCAGCCGGTACAAATTTGGCATGACACCGCCAAATATACACGGTGCTGTCACGTTAAAATTGTACCGGGGGCGAAAATTGTACCGGCCTACGTCATCGTTTGTTTACATCCTGACAACCTGACAACCTGCCCGGCAACAGACGACGCGATGCAGAAAACATGTTTCCAAACGACAAAATAACATAATACAGATAGCGGATCGCTATCTGTATTATGATAGATAGCGATAACACTTGTTTTTACTTTATATTTGTATTGTATTTAATTGTTTAATCGAAACAATAAAAAAATTTGCCCGCAAAACGGGCGATCGCGTCAAATGACGCGTCAAATCACGTAGGAAGGTTCTTGAACATTCTAGACTATGAAACCTGCTTAAAACACTCAGTTTACTAGCTAAATTCGATTAAACAATTCAATACAATACAAATATAAAGTAAAAACAAGTGTTATCTAGCGATCCGTTATCTGTATTATGTTTCAAGAACCCTCCTACGTGATTTGATGCGATCGCCCGTTTCGCGGGCAAAACATTTGTCATTTGACGCGATCGCCCGTTTCGCGGGCAAATTTTTTTATTGTTTAGATTAAACAATTAAATACAATACAAATATAAAGTAAAAACAAGTGTTATTGCTATCTATCATAATACAGATAGCGATCCGCTATCTGTATTATGTTATTTCGTCGTTTGGAAACATGTTTTCTGCATCGCGTCGTCTGTTGCCGGGCAGGTTGTCAGGATGTAAACAAACGATGACGTAGGCCGGTACAATTTTCGCCCCCGGTACAATTTTAACGTGACAGTGCCGTGGGAAATGTGGGCTGTGCCCACGTTGATTGGTGCATAGTTGAACATTTTCAGTGCGCGCGAGCACGAGCACGGGACAAGCCCATAAGGCGAAGCCTAGATGGCTACGCCTACAATCATAGAACTAGAGTTATAATATCATAACTATCGTTTTCAACACATTTCATTCAGTCCTTCTAGTTGCAGAGTTCGCTCATGCTAGGCTAGCGCACAGCAATTGGCAATGCTAGCCTGCTAATAAAACAGTCTTACCCACTCCACAGTACACCCGAGGTAAATCAATTATAACGACTATATATGTAAACGTCTGTGTTGATAGAATAATGTTAGAAATTAAACTAACCTTGCATTGCATGAATCATTGCATTTTGAGGGACTACTTTCTCAGCAGCAGCGGAATTTAACCTAGGTATCAGTCCGCCACTGCCGTAGCCTACTACCAGGAATATAACACTGCTGCTGCGACACAGCAAGTCCCTCAAAATGCAATGCAATGCAATGGTGGTTTTATTTCTAACAATATACTATCACCGCATACATTTACATCGACCGTCTGGCGTTACAGTTGATTTGCCTGGGGTTTACTGTGGAGTGGGTCATGTTATTAGCAGGCTAGTATTGCCCGTCGCCGTGCGCTAGCCTAGCAGGAGCAAACTCTGCAACTAGAAGGACTGAATAAAATGTGTTGAAAACTGTCTCCAATGATAAAGAACACCAAGGCTAACTTGGGAATCAGGCCCTATGTCCATTCTGAACTACCCCTTTAACAACACGGATGTCGGAGGCAATGTGCTCTGCCCCTTGGAAATAGAAATGCATTGAGAGGTTCCCGATTAATAGGCATTTGCGAATTGGACTGCGGAGGTTATGCTTTGTCTTTGCACTTTGTAATATAATTCAAGGACTAATTCCTACCAAACCGGTACATAACCAGTTGAGGGCAGCCAAGGACCATCTTCTTTATAAATATATTCACCTGAAGGTTGAAAGCTGGATTCCGGTTTTATAGGACATTCATCAAGCACTCCACATAGTTAAGTAGATAAGCATTATTCAGCCCCTTCACCTATGACTTCAATAGCCAACATAATGATGTAGTAGGCCTATCGTAGGATGGTGCTATAGTAAGACATGGGGCCTATAAGTAACATTAGGGTCAACATTTCTTATATTTGTAGCTGTTAAACTTAACTGTGGTGCAGATGGGATGTAAGATGGCATGAACTAATGTATCCCTTCTTTATTACTTAATTGATTGAATGAAATTGAAAATAAAACTTTTCTATTTAGCTGTAAATAACCCATCGATGTGTAATTAGCTTTTAAAGTGTCGGTGAACCCACTTTTCAGGTGGAATTTGCATTTATATATTTGTGATTTAAATAAATGCGTTTTAGAAAGGAGAGGGGGCGTGTTATCCCTAGGGTTACGTAAGTAAATGGTAAAAGATTGGCCACTAGGGGGCACTGTTACGCTCTCCTTTCCCCTGAGCCTTCAAATATTAGCGCTGTTTATCTCAGGACACCGGAGGCCTACTTTGTTTTGTCCCATGTGGGACGTTATTAGGTATTCACTGATCTTTCGATACCGATTGTTATAGTGGGGTTTGGGTATTGTGATTATTATTCCGGAAAGGAATAGCACAGCCCCTGATTGCACAAAGTTTTACCTTCTATCACCGGTTAGCAGTTTTGGTGCGAATTTTCCAATAGGGGGCGCTATAATTCACAATTACAATTAGGGCATTTAGCAGACGCTTTTATCCAAAGCGATTTACATCGGTTAATGCACACATTGACACAGCGACGGCAGAGTCAACCATGCAAGGCGACAACCAGCTCGTCAGGAGCGGTTAGGTGTATTGCTCAGGGACACATCAACACTCAGCAAGGAGGAGCTAGGGATGGAACTAGCAACCTTTCGGTTACAAGCCTGCTCTATCTCCTGAGCTAGGCCGACCCAGTCTAAGTTAAAGGAGCAGACCCTTGCACCCAATGAAAACATTTTCAGAAAGTAAGTTTACAAGCCTTGTCACATGCTGATTATCTTCCAAAAAAATCTAAAAAATATCTTCATGAGGTGAGTTGTATCTATTTAGTTTATGTTTATGTATGTTAGGAGTCATTGAGGGAAATGTGTTCATCTTGAGGAGAGACATGTGTCCAACGTTTAAGGGTCATATGTAAAGCTTTTAATTTTGATTGCTCTAACACCCCTCTATGCTCCAATCACGCATAAACTTTCGATAGATTAATCTTGATATGTTTCTTAAAGTATGTTGTTTTGTCGATCATCTTCATATTACTTCAGCAGTTGTAACCGTCACGTCGACCATAGCACATTGGGGATAGGAACCGGGTTCATCATTGACTTTTCCCATGCAAAGTTAAGGGTTCTTGAGGCACATTTGTGTAGGTCAATTTGTGTAGGGCCATTCCTTCTGAAGGGCTTCCAAACTGGGAGCTTTGTTGGGGAACCTGATGTTCGGTGAGGTCACTACCTTGCAATCCTTGCCCTAAAAGTATTTCCTGTGGATCCTGGCGAGTGGACTGTTAGGGTTGAGAAATGCTTTGGTCTGCTCTGCTATTTATAGAGGACTTTACGGAAACAGTCCTACCTACAGGCTGCCTGACGTCCCAGCTGGGACGAGGCCGGAGGCTGGTATCCATGGTGACCAAAGACATCAGGATCAGTGGATAGAAAATAATGGAGGATGGGGCGATCAGGGCAATCAATTAATCAATAAATGGGATAAAGGAGAGAATGAGAGGTTATAGGATGATCAGGACCTGTAGTGGAAGGGTCGGGCCGGGGATCGTCCCAGAAGCAGCTGGGGGTCCACAAGCTGAGCGCTGACAGTGAGTGCAGTTCTGCATGCCAATGTTTGAACCTCTTGTCCACCATTGTGTTCCTGTTGTATCATAATGGTCAACCAAGTGCGTCTCCTTTTCAAGCAGAGAACACATTTTGTCCAAAAAAACATTTGTCCACAAACTGCGAAGGGTTTATGCACAGATTTCTTTGTACGCAACGTTGATAAATTGCAACACACACACACACACACACACACACACACACACACACACACACACACACACACACACACACACACACACACACACACACACACACACACACACACACACACACAAAGCTGCACAGTAGACATTGATAACTACCACACTTGTCCATTTTTTCTTTATTTTCTGATTGGAAATTTCAAGGTCAATATTTTTTCATTGATCACATTACTTGACATGATGCACCAATATTTACTCTTAATCTGTTTACAGGAATACAATGAATAGAACACAAGGTTTCACAACTGACGACTGATGCTTCGCCCATTGCACTTACAACAGTGAATGAAATTCTCCGGACATTATTCATTTTTTCTTTGCCCCCTCTGACTCTCACCACCTTATAGGTCATATCGGCCGTGTTGAAACAGACCCCCCAGTGGTCTGAGGAAGGCGCTCGTCCATACTGCACTTTGAGGGGTTTGTACATCTCGTTTTTAATTGACACAATATGCATAGAAACTATACACAGACTGGATATGCTTTTTCCACTGTTGTCCACTGTCAATACAAGTCAGCCACATACACTTTTCTTATTTATTCATAATAATCATAATAAATGTCATCATTATCTTCATCATTATCACCATATCATCTTCATCATTCATATAATAGTGATAATAAATATATATTTTTTAATACACAAAGGTTGGCAGCAAATACGGCATGGGGATGCACATGATATCCGTATTCAGAACTTAAAATATGTACATTAGATTCAACGTGTATTTACAGTAAGATTGTGTCTTTCTAACCACCTGTGGATAGGGTTAGGGCTGGCTCATGCATCTACTACAAACCACAACGTCTCTCTATCCATTGTGGTCAATATGGTCCATTCTCCTCCTCAGATCTCCCACAGGAAGTTGATCTTACCGTACTTCCTGCGATACAAAGGTACATTGTGACATGCCCTGATTTGGTGAATGACTGGCGAGTTGGTGGTTTTTTTCTTTTTTGTTATTGAAAATGTTTTGTTAAGATGTAAATATTTGACTAATCAACATTCACTATGTTGGCCTGTGAAATTCAAGGGGTGGTCGTCAAACCAAAGTGAAGACATGCCTTGTTTTGTGTTCATTCTTGTTCAACTCTGAAAGATAATAATAATCGAATCATGCACCTTCCCCGATGGCTTGGCCGTCGAATGCTCTGATCAACACAATGACACCATTCCTTTCTCCCCAACAGATTATACACCGACACCCAATATGTACATTGACACGTATTAATGAGAAGTGCTGACCATCTGCGTCACATGTTCATAGCGGCACAGACAGGAACTGGAAGCCAAACACGGAGGAACCCTGCTCAGCCGTAACACACTGAGACTGGATGAGGGCTTACAAACAGCCGGACAAAGCCAAGCAAAAAACCCCATGCTTACTAGCGACATGATGGTTGACATTGAGAACGGGACAAGTCTACACAATTAACCCTTTGGCAACAAATCCCCGGACAGGGAGAGAGGGGGGGTCTAAACATGCCACGAAAGAAATAAACAAAAACGAAAAAAGAATAGAAATCTAGTTCATATTCAATATTTCAATCCATACACACAAGTTGCTAGGTAAAAACACTTTCATAGCCTTTTCTTTTCATAATTTCGTTGTTTTCTTCTGAATTTTACAAGGATAGTAAATGGTGGTAGATTAACTAACCTTCCAAGTTTAAAATGAATCATTGCATAGAACATTTTAATTGACAATTGCTTTAAACCATGTGTGTGTGTGTGTGTGTGTGTGTGTGTGTGTGTGTGTGTGTGTGTGTGTGTGTGTGTGTGTGTGTGTGTGTGTGTGTGTGTTTGGGGGGGGGGGGGGGGGTTTACGTGACAAGTGTGTTTTTTTCTGTGTACATGAGTTTATGTGTGTGGGTCTAGTTGTGCATGTGTGTGTGGGTGTGTGTGAAGGGAGGCAGTGGGCCCAGCTCGTTAGTGGGATGATCTCGTTGGTGGGTTAGTAACCTTATTACCTCGTCTCGATGAGGCTAACCTTATGAATAAAGTTCAAATAAATACATACAATCACGCCCCTCAGGGTCTGCTGAATGGAGAGCTAACAAAATCCTGTCACACAACTGTAACTGGGATGCACAATGTGTGTGTGTGTGTGTGTGTGTGTGTGTGTTTTTGTGTTTATACCTGCCTCGATGCTATGTGCATGAGCATAAAATGTGTTGACGTGGTACTGTAAACGCTCTGACAAAAGAGTTATTCATGGACATTCATCAACGGAGATGTTTCACGCTTTACCGATAATTTAAATGACATTGAAACCATTGTGCTATACACCATTTGCATGCTATTGCTTTTTAAATCAACGAGCAAAATATTGAAATTCTAGGTAACTCGACCATAAAGTACATGGACAAATGAAAATATAAACATATACTAAAGAGAAACACAGAACAAGTCACAAAAAAATATTGTATGAAAATGCAAGTAATTTACATAACATGTACTCTGATTTAAATGAACATATATTAGTTTACAGTTGTGCAAAAAAAGAAATCGAACGTATGGATGGGTGTTTTAAAAACACATGAGGTATACAATTCAAAAATATGCAATGAATAAGGCTGTTCCATTCCTTGAGTATCAGGCAAAAAACATTTGAAGAAACTAAAAGATGAGAACAAATCGATACAAAATGTAAGTCCCCAGTGGACAGTTAGTAACAAAATGAAAGCCCCAGTGGACAGATAATAACAATGGCTTTGCAGTGGTTACCGATAGCCCCGGCCCTGCGTGGTGTCAGCTCACACTCTGTGGGCACACTGGCAGGTCTCCCCTCCCCTCAACTCTCCCCAAGAAAACAACGTTTTGATATGGGCTTTTGATTTTCAATTTGATTGACTTTTTTTTTCTTTTCTTTTTTTTGTATTTTCAACCTTTGTGCGTGCAATCTTCATTTCCACATTTACACAACAGAACACCAGAACAAAAATACATTAAAAAAAAGAGGAACAAAATAAGAAAACATTCAAAGAAAGGGTCAAATTCCCAATACTGGAATGTAGAGAGAGAGATCTTAGAAAAACAAGCATTCAAGGATCAAAGTAGGGTGAGTTTGTTGTTTCTGTGGTGTCTTGTCTCTTAGACTCGGTGGTGTCATTGTTAGCTATGGTACGCCTCTTTGGTACAAGGAAAACCTATGAAATCCACTAGTTGACATCTTTACGTTGGAAGTTATGAGAAGAAAAGGATTTGAATTCATCAACGGAGAATCAAGTGTCCCAGCCAGACGTGAACTCCCCAGACAGCAGCAGCTCTCAGTTAATCCTGCAGAGGGGAAATTAAGCAACCATTAGTTCTGCTTTAACCAGAACAGGATGGAAAGGCAATTAAGTGCTATAATAATACTCCCATACCCAGTACTATTTTGCAGCCAAGCATCTTTCTTCCAGTAGTTTAAATCCCGGGTCAAACACCATGATCCCCTCACGTCACTCTCTGTTCACTGCCCTGCCCCCCCGCCCCCACACACACCCAAACGATGACAACATGATCCAACGCTGGGCTTCCCTTGCTCCACCAATCACAGAGAGGCTAGGGCTGCTGGTAATCTGTAAATCTGAGCAGGTCTGCCTGCAGCTCAGAGCAGGGTTTAACTCCACACTCTAATGGAGACCACTGAGAGAGAGAGAGAGAGAGAGAGAGAGAGAGAGAGAGAGAGAGAGAGAGAGAGAGAGAGAGAGAGAGAGAGAGAGAGAGAGAGAGAGAGAGAGAGAGAGAGAGAGAGAGAGAGAGAGAGAGAGAGAGAGAGGGAGGGAGGGAGAGAGTGAGGGGGTGTTTTTGACTCAGAGGTCATCAACACCTCTGAAACCCAGGTACAGTGTGTGCTTGTGTGTGTGTGTGTGTGTGTGTGTGTGTGTGTGTGTGTGTGTGTGTGTGTGTGTGTGTGTGTGTGTGTGTATGTGTGTGTGTGTGTAACTGGACAGTGTGTGGGATGTGACCCTTTGCACAGCGCACGCTTCCCCGGATCCTCAGATCCATTTTCTTCTTTAATTGCGCCCCATTGAGAGGGATTAATTATTAGTTCATTCCAGTAATCAGCGCTACCTCACTGTTACTCATGGTGGCGGTGTGTGAGTGTGTGTGGGGAGGACAGATGGGAGGGGACTGAAAGCACGTTCGTGTGACGTGGAGGAAAGGGAAAATTATACTAAGGGCATGCATGTGGCTGACATTAGAGCCACAATTAGCCTCTTCCTGATTGTGGTGGTCCAGCGGGACATGTGTGGGATCGGGGAGACTGATTGAACCCCTGGCAGTTCACAAGGAGTTCAAACCAGCACCCGGACAGGTCCACTCGTTATTAGGAATCACATGAGCACCACACCATACATAGCATAACAACGCACCTGGCATAACAGCACACCTGGCATAACAGCACACCTGGCATAACAGCACACCTGGCATAACAGCACACCTGGCATAACAGCACACCTGGCATAACAGCACACGTAGCATAACAGCACACGTAGCATAACAGCACACGTAGCATAACAGCACACCGTGCTACAATGAACACATGCCTGATCAGTATGATATCAATTATATATATGACTTACTGATTAGACCCATAACACGCAGTTCCTAGCTCAAAAGTACGCGTGAAATCTAAATATCCCCACAATATTTACAATTGATTCTATATTTTATTTTGTTTTTAACCGTGGTAGAATACCAATAGCACTAACAATATAACCCCCTTGCGTTATAGTGGTATTAACTGTCATTATGTGTAATTTTACACTATGATCTCGCTGTGGCTTTAGGCAGTGACTTATTTCCTTATTTGTTGACCTTGTTTTATTATGCAGCATTGACAAATGTCCTGCGTCTGTCAATTGTTAAAAATCCAGCCGATCACAGCCCATTAGAATAAAACACACACACACACACTAATGCACACACTCCCACATATTACTGATCACATGACCCGTACTCACTGAGGGTCAACGGGGGCCGCTGGTCTCTGAGGTCAAGTGACCCCAGGACTTCATCATTCCTCCATTAAACCACTGAGCGTCAGCGGGTCGGTTCAGGTGTCTGGGGAGTCCGTTACTGACGAACTTTGATTCCACTTCTGTTTGGTCACCAAGGAAACAATGAGTCAGTTTGATTTAGAACTGGACTCTACACAAACAACCAAGAGCCTTCAATTAACACTTTCAACACTTGATATTATGATATTAATAACTTAATTAATAAGGGTAATCAATCAATCAATTCCTTTTCCAGATTTCCCTCCAGAAAAGTTGAAGGGAAACTGGACCCATATGTATGTGCATGTGCTGTGGCATATTCCTAAAGAATATATATATTTTTTATTTCTTTAATGAATGTATTTACTTGAGGATGGAGTCAAGAAGGGGCATATAGAAACTCACTGATGCGCTCCCACCGGCCGCCTCGCTTATCCTTGTTTCATATCTTCTAGATGGTGAAATGTGTTAATTCCTGCAGTTTCATAGGTTTTACAAGTACAGAGCTCCCAATTTCTCTTCATTCACTCTAAAAAGAAAATACACATTCTTAAATGTCGATTACAGTAAGAACAGATTGTTTTTTTATGTGTTTTATTATTAATATTATAAAATGTTCTTACCCTTTGTCATGTTGTTCACCAAAACGAAGTGAACTTTTTACCGAGGCCAGACAAAGCTAAGACAGAAAAGAGAACATATATTGAACCAAACCACTGGCAATACAAAAACATTCCATACACAAATCACATCATCATCATCATCATCATCATCATCATCATCATCATCATCATCATCATCATCATCATCATCATCATTTTACTGTACCCCATTACGCGTTTCCCCAGTAAAAAGTCACAACAGAAATTCTAGGACATGTCTATTTATTCAGATGCAGGTTTATGAGCGGTCTGTTGGGGTTAGGGTTAGCCATGCGGTGTGTATCCTGTGTGTATGCATTATGTGGACGGAGGAGCTCACCATCTCCCAGCTTCCCGGCCTGCTCTGCGGCCGCTCCAGGCAGCATCTTGGTGAGGACGTTCTCCCCGTCGGCGGCGGCCTGGGGGGGCGCGGCGCCGCCGATGCCTCCGGCCTTACTGCCGATCCCCACCGGAGCCTTGGAGCCTGTCAGGGACGGACACACACCCCGTCAGGAGAGCGTTCACAGAGGGACCCCTCTTTGTTATTGGCTGGGGGGGGACAGGGTGGGAGGAGTTACCGATGCCTGTCAGTGGAGGCGTGGCTGTTTTAGGGGGCGTGGCGGCGGCGGGCGGGGAGGCCCTCATTGCTGCAGCGGCTGCAGGGGCATGGTCCATTTTTACCTGTTAAAAGGGAAAGCATATTGGGGACCTGCAATCTTTTTCTATTATGTCAGTGATATTATACACTCAAAGAGTTGAGCATATATATGCATTAAAAGTACTTCACAAATAAAGGTTTACGGAGGTTAACATTCTGAAATATTTAAAATGTAAAGTATGCAGTACTGACAGCTGTCGGTGCTGGTGGTCCTGCCGCAGGCCCTGCCGCCGGCTGGCGTCCCAGTGGAGGGGTCTGGCCAGGTCTGGGCTGCTGTAGCTGCTGCTGCTGCTGCTGCTGCTGCCCTGCCCCAGCAGAGGCTGGATTAGGCTGTGGTCCACCAGTAGTGGGGTGAGGAGTCTGGCCCTGCTGCATGGCCTGCTGCTGGGGCTGATGACGCTGTTGTTGACCTTGTTGTTGACCATCTGGTGTCTCATTGCTGGACTGTCTCCCAGTTTGGGCCGGGCCTCCTGGACGCTGCTGCTGCTGCTGAGGCGGCTGCTGATGTTGCGGCTGCTGCTGATGTTGTGGCTGCTGCTGATGTTGCGGCTGCTGCTGATGTTGCGGCTGCTGCTGCTGCTGCTGCTGCTGCTGTTGAGGTGGCTGCTGCTGCTGCTGCTGATGTCCAGGCTGCTGCTGCGGCTGTTGAGGCTGCTGCTGCTGATGTCCGGGCTGCTGCTGCGGCTGTTGAGGCTGCTGCTGCTGTTGAGCTTGCTGCTGCTGCGGTTGAGGCTGCTGCTGCTGTTGAGGTTGTGTCTGCTTGTGACCTGCAGATGGATCTGGCCTCCTGGAATTAGCCCTTTCTCCGGGGGGCCTCTGGCCTCTACCTCCCGAGCCATGGTTATGGCCAGCAGTCGGGTCCCGAGAGAATTCTCCCGAGTCCCGATGGCTGCCTTGGGTTGAGCGCGCTTCGGGACCGCCCCTTCGCTGGGCAGAGGAAGAGGTTCTGCCCTCGGTGCGGGCAGCCGGGTCTTTGGCGTGTGTCCGAGATGAGCGGGAGGCTCTGGGATCTTCTGAGGCATGGCGGGAAGAGCTGTGCCTGCCGGTGCTGCTGCTGCCGTGGTGACGGTGTTCCCGGGAGGACGTGGATGATCCGTGGCGTTGCTGGTTGTACTCGTCCTGGGCCCAGTCCTCCTCAGGTGGCTCATCGTAATCGTGGTAGGTGTGCTTTACGTTACCACGCCTACCTGTGGACGAGTGGCCACCACCTCCATGGTGCCTCGACCGGTCTGAGCGGGCCTCCCTCGGCTTCTCAAACCAGTCAGTCTCTTCTTGGCCCAAATGATATGCTTTTTCGAGAATCAGAATGAGGAATTGTCAATTATTATGACATTGAGATCAGGGAGTAGCATGCGGATCGAAGTCATGCACGATAACTGAGAAGAACCCCCCCGCATGCAACAAAGACAACATGCAGAGTCCACAAAAAAGAGATAACCGAAAAGAATAACCCAACAGTAAAAAACAAAACATGAAGAATGAAGATATCTAAAAATACAGATATAAAATGAGGCAAAGTTGGCAATGGGGATTAGGGAACTATTCAAGTTGTGATAAAAAAAATAAAAATAAGAACAAAATAAAAACAGTAATACATACAATTTTTTGCACACGCTCATGCAGTGTCTTCTCAGCAGGCATTTGAGAACGCAAACGCAAGCCCCAGGCGGTGATCGCTCAACACCAGTTACCTTCGCTGTCTGAAACGGCACAATGCATGTCATCTACGAGGTAGGGGTCATCCGGTTTGTAGACATGACTCCTGGGCTGGTCCTTCATGTGGTGGTCCTGCACGTCTGGCAGGGAATGGCTGGAGCCATACTGGTTTCTAACATCGTTGGCATCAGGAGCACCAGAGCCTCTACCGATGCCCACGGGCTTCCCCACAGGGCTGAGCGGGCTCTCCTCCTCTGAGTTTTGGCTACGCATGGGAGGTCTGCCTCCGCGGCCCGTTCTCTGGGACCTCTCCATAGCATCCCTCTCGTAGGACTTACTCCTGTAACCTGTGCTGTCCCGGGAGGAGATCTTGTCCATGCCGTAGCCGGTGGATCTGGACCTTCCAGAGCCATACATGCGGTCCTCTTCCTCAAGGCCTTCTCGGCTGGTGCCGTAATACTTCTGCTGATCGTACGTGTTCTTTTTTGGGCCATAGCCGTCGTCTTGTTTTTTCGATCTCGACACAACGGTGCAGCTGCCCCCCGTCGAAGTGGTCATGGTGTAGGACGCCAGGTCCGACTCGACGTCCCGCGCCTCCTCGATCGGCGAAAACTTTGAAACCTTCTGCTCCATTCCCTGTTTTCTGTGCTTGCTACGTTTAGAAGAGACCACGGCCGGGGCCAGGTTCTTTGAGGAGGCTTTCTGGGTGCCAGAGCTGCAACGTGTGTTGGGGTGTTTGTAATCATCATAATAGTACGAGGAGCCGCCGCTCACGGTGGACCCGGCGTGGCCGTCCACGCCCTGGTAGCCCGCGGTGCCTGCTGGTCGGCCGTAAGCATCCACAGACTCGTCCTCAGGCCTTCCGTAACCTCTTGAAGACCCGTTCTCACCTCCATAGCGCCCTCCTGCAGGATGGCCGTGAGCATCGGTGGCTTGGCCCGCATTCTCTTTTGTCAATTCACTGATGTCATCAATCATGACATAGTTCCTTGGTATATTCTGCTCTAGGTTAGTGGTGTACAGCCCGTCGTGGGCATATGCAGAGGTGGGGCTCTCCACTGGTTGAGTAAGGCCAGGCTCAGGGGGGCGGTACTGACCATAGGTGTTACTGTAGACTGCGCTGAAGCCAGTGTCTGGAGCTGAGGTAGCCACTGACACTGCCGGGTTGCTAATGACCTCGTAGTTGGTGGGCAATTTCTGCTCCAGGTCAGCCAGAGAGGTCTGCCTGGGTCTTTGGTGGACTGTAAGGATATCTGCCTGGGACTGGAAAGGGAGGACGGGCTGATAGGAGCTATGGCTGGGGTAGGGTAGACTCTGGCCTGGCATAGGCTGGCAAGGAGGCTGGAAGCCCTGGTGGCCATGCTGGGGCATGCCAAGATCTGGCTGATAGCTGGACTGAGCATACATGTGCGCGGAGTAGGACCCTGGAGTCTGGTATGCGGGGCCTGGTGGCGGGTGGGGCTGAAAGGTTCCTGGCTGTGGGGCAGAAGATGAGGGGTATTGAGGAGGTTGAAAACCTATCTGTTGATATGCAGAGCCTGGCGGCTGTGCCGAGGGTTGGGTTTGAGGGTACGGGTAGGACATATAGGTAGAGGTCGACGGATACTGTTGAGTTGCATTGAGGTCATTAGCAAAGTGGCTCAGTGGTGCAGTGCTTGGCCTTGATAATACACCATTAGTATCAAAGTTTCCAGTGGCAGCTGCAATCCTGAGGTTATTCAGCTCGCTGTCTGACATGTAGTCCCGGGCATCGCCCATACAGCGCAGGTAGGCAAGGTCTCGCCTCTCTCTGTCTTTCACCATGGTCTCCTTCCGCTGAGTGATGCCTAGCTCTAAGTAGCGCAGTTTGGCGTCAATCTCCTTCTCCTCCTCCTCCAGCTCGGCCTGCTGCTTCCGGAGCTTGGACGACTCCTGCTCCACCATCTTCAGCTCACTGAGCAGGCCCGCCTTGGTGACACCCTGGGCCGGTCTGGGCAGAACCCTCTGGGGCATCCCGGGGGAGCTGTACATTTGAGCTGGAGTGACGATCGGGAGGGGGATCTCCTCTGGCGGGGGGCTGGGGAGGGTCCTCTTTACCTTTCTCATCAGAGAGTTCTGCTGCTGCTGCTGCAGGGAGGCCATCTGTTCGGAGACGAAGAGGAACATCGTGAGCAAACACTGAGCTATAAACAGAATGCACTTATGCAAATCCCACTCATTATTGTACTGTGGACTCACTGGGTCTAAGCATGGCTCTCCTAACTCATAGATGGAGGACTAAGGGCCCTGAGAGGGGATCATCTGTACAATAAAGTCTAATAAAGACTTTAGCATTGAGAAAACGTTGCCTCCTTATATTAAAATTAATTTATTTTATTTGATATTAAATTAAGAAATATTTGCTGTTATGTAGTCCGAGAAGGTCTGGATATTAGAGGATTATAGTGATTTAATTTAATTGAATTGTTATTTAATTATTGAACCTACTGCTCAGGGAATCAGTTTTGTTCATGATTATCATCATTGTCTCAGTTCCTCAAAATGCAAACATTGTACAATCAATAGTATATATGAATAGTGTGATTTGTTTTTACATTTTTAACACTTTTTATGGATTATAAATATATAGTATGAATGTCAAAGTCTGCTCCTCATTATGTCAACAGTTATGGTGACAATAGAGTAAAATGATTATACAAATAAATAAATCTGTTGAGAGCATTATTAAACATAAATTGTAAAAGGGTCATTCTTCTCAGCTATTTCAAAAATATTTAAGTATTCTAACGTTGTCATAATCCAAAATGCCCTCCCTGGCATGCGATGATCAGACAATGTATCAAAGCATTTATATAATTACCAAAAGAGAATTACATTTCTTACTTACAAATTAGCGGTTTTGTGTAGACCCATGATGACATTTAGTGAGGTAACGAATTATCCAGAAAGGGAAATGTATTTCCCACACACAGATATAAATCACAGACCAAGAACCCAAAAATAAAAGCTCTTAAAAACTGCTGTAATCCTCATCTGATATGTGCGTGTTTGTTCCTCGGACGGATTTTGCAGCGACTGCAGAGGAATATGAATATATGTTGACCAGCTGCTAACTAGCAGGAAGACAGCAGGGCAAAGGCAGGATGCTTCCACATTGTGTGTCCCTGTGGCAGCTCTTAGGGCTGTGCCAGATTTAGAAGAGAGCACCTCACACTGAGAGTGGTTAACAGAGACTAAAGGGAAGAAAGGAAGAAAGAGAATGACAGAGGAAGCAGAGGGAGATCCAGACAGGGAAACATAGAAAGAGGAGAGCAGAAAGGAGCGACGGACAGAATAAAATGAAAAGAGAGGAGAAAAATATGAATTAAATAATGGGCAAAGCCATTCTGGCATGACCAGCTGCTCTCCGGAGAACATTCTGTCACTTCCTGTGATGCCAAGCCCTGTGTGTTGCATCTTCTGTTCACACAGAAGTGCTCTGCAACACTTCAGCCTCTAGTCCACACTATGAAATAAGCTTATATTATTGGAATATTTTAGTCATTATTTGTAGGTTTTCCAATGCTTTGTTGGATACTGCAAGGTCATATTTGAGTAACTCACAGATAACGTTTATATTGATAATATATAAAAAATATAATCTGGTTGATTTGATGATTACCAATTCAAACAACACATAACGCCAGTATGATGCATTTACAAGGTCGGCCATTTTCGCGTTCATACTCAACGCTGTGTACTATGTGTGCTAGCCCCATCAATAGGTATCACAAAGCTGGCTCGGTTCATAATCATGGGTTTGAATTTGAACTGAAACAGGGGGTTTACTTGCACTTTTTTATTTGAGCCTGGGATAACACAAGCATGAACAGAGTTAATGGCAATCTAAAAGATTATCAGGTTAAGTAGGTGATGTTGATGATGTTGTGTTGTCCTCCAAAAAATTGTCTTCTTTTATATTATTTAGTGATTCATGTCAAACTTGTTTTTAACAAAGATCATTTTTGTTGGTTGTTAACACATTGGTAATATTTTAATATATACTGTTAGGGTTACCACGCCTATCACACCGCGCCTATCATTTAAAAAATGCTTATTGGCATAATGTTCATTATGTTATAATTAGAAATAAATAACTGACGATAAATAACTTTGGCCTAAATCATCAAATCTATTATTGGACTATTCACATATGAATAATTTGTTACACTACTTCAATGTTTCATTGTTAAAGTATAAAAGATTTTCTGATTACTTTGGCAGGTGTAATTGAGTGTATCAAATGTGTACATTTTATATATATATAGAAACAAAGTTACACTGGAAGAACAACAAGCCAGGTATTTGAAACCCTTCCAAGAACGGCTTCTGATTGCCTACCTGGCTGTTGGAGAGCGCCTGCTGGTGGTACGGGGAGAAGCGGTTCTTCCCGGGGTCCTCAGAAGTGGGGCTGAGCGGCTTGGGGTCGGACATGGAGCGCTGCACACTCTTGATGGGTCGGGGCAGGCTCTGGTGCCGCTGCGGCGACTCGGTGGTGAAGGCCTTCTGCTGGGGCGTGACGTGGGCCTTGTTGAGCTTCTCCTGCGAGGCGAACGTGGTCTCCAACATACGATGTGGGGAGAGCGGGGACACGGGGGAGTACAACACCTGGGGAGACTTGGGAGGCTGGCGAGACTCGTGCTGCTGCTGATAGCCAATCTCCAGAGGATCCGGTTTCCTCCTCTCAAACTTGGCCACCCCCTGGAGGCGTGGAGAGGCCGGCTCAGATGGGTTGGCGCCCACCATGTGGAGGCTGGTGGAGTAGGGACTGATGGTGGTCGGCACGTTAAGCTGAGGGGCGACGACACCCTGGGACTGGGCCTCTGGTTCCGTTTGACAGGCAAGACTCTCTCCTTTCTGGGTCCTTTCAGGGGAGGCAATGTAATGCAACAGGTCAACCTTTGAGGTCTCTGCCATAGTGATGTGAATCGCAGGAGAGACCCTTCCCAGCTGTTCTGGCTCTGTCTGGCAAGAGGAATCGAAGGTGGTTTGGATAGCGATGCTCGAGGAAGACACTTTAGCTTCTGATTTCTCAACGTTTGCGTCAGAGTGCTTCGATACGCGGGACCTTCTGCGCCTCACTGGCTGCTGGTCCCATTCTCCCTGGTCCTCTTCATCAGTCTGCACACTGCAGTCTGCAATCCGCCGAGTTCTTCTGCGCCTGTTCAAGAATCTGTCCTCTCCGTCTTCATCATCGGTTTGCACACAGCTGTCTGCAATCCTCTTCTCCTCTTCAGAGCCGTCTCTCAGTCTTGGCATTGAATTCTGTTTCTTCATGACCCTGGAGCTAGCAGGGTCCTCAGTGTTTCTCAGTGATACCTCTGAGGAAGAACTATGAATAGGCCTGCCTGCCATTACTGCTTGTACAACCTGTCCATCCTGCCAGAACTGAACACTCTGGCCATCCTGCTGGATCACTCGACCACTCTGGTCACAAATAATGAACCCTTGAGGTGGTCCTCCTCCAACCACCACCCCTTGCATGGCCCCCTGTGCAGAGGTTGCTGCAGCCGCTGCAGCTGCAGCGCCGGCTGCTGCCTCTGCTGCTGCTGATGCTGCTGCGGCCTCAACAGCTGCCGTCTTCTGCCTCTTCTGGTCCTCCAACTGCTGCTGCAGCTGCTGCTGCAAAGTCTGAATCTGGTCAAGCTGCATTCTCTGTTGGGCGAGCTGCTCCCTTTGCATGATGAGCTGGGTCTCTCGCTCGGCTTGCTGTTGCTGAAGGACTTGGTGTTTGATTGTCTGTAGTTCCTGGATCTCCCGCTGGACCAGCATTTGTTCTTTCTCTCTGTGTCGCTGGAGCTCCATTCGGTCTCTTTCAAGCTCCTCATGTAGGCGCAGTTGCCGCACCTTCTCCAGCTCCACATGCTCCCGCTCTAACTGCAACATGTGCTCTTGTTGTTGACTTAATCGCTCCTCTTCCTTGTCTTTGCGTGCGTCCATCGGTGGAGAAAGTATTGAGCAGGTTGCTTCTGAAGCAGTTACTGGTGCAGTCACTAGGATTTGGGCTTGGGGTTGCACTAATGCCTGAGGTTGGGGGTGTGTTACAATATGACTTGGTGATTGGGTTTGAGTCAGGGATAATGCTTGTGTTTGAGGCGGCATCTGAAGACTTTGTAATTGTTCCTGCATTTGGTTTTGCTCATTAGGTAATTGAGCTTGAGAGAGTGACGTAACATTCTGGATTGGGATTTGAACTTGCTGGTTTATTTGCTCAAATGCTATCATGTTAGTCTGAATACCTGGTGCAGACAAATGTTTTGCTCCTAAATGAGCAACAGTTTGGGTTGGGGGTAATGTTGAGCCGATGGTTGGGGGCTTCCCTAAGTAGACTGGGGTTTCCTGGTCAGAAGTGGTATTGGAAGTAGGGAGACCTGGGCCAGGGATTGAAGTAGGATACTGATTTGAAGTAGGATAACAGTAGGGTCCCTGTGTAGACAGAGGCATTCTAGGAGTCACTTGAGGCAGCCTGGTCAGACTAGCTAGTGGAACTGGAGTCACACCTGTAGGGTAAGGTCTGTATGCACCTCTTGGCATGGGACGCAGGACAGAGGAGGGCTGGGTGGTTATTGGTAAGGTAGAAGCTATCGGTGTGTTTATGGTTGAATATGTCATTCCGTCTGTTCCTCTCATAGCTGCAGGGTACAAAGCCCGAATACTTGCTTGCCTTGCATTAATAAGGTTGGTTAATGATTGGCCATGTGCAGTTGGTCTTCCATCCGGACCATAGAGAAGGTTGGCTCTGATTGATGCTAAGCTTTGACTTAGATTGAGTCTACCCACAGGCCCACCTCTGCCTCCATACTGCATTAGTTCAGGATTTGCAAAGCGACTTCCATATTGGTCCATTGAGTTGAGAGCTGCACACATGCGACTGATTTCTCGAGCAGTGGTTGCACTGTATTGTGCTAGATTTGCATCGGTTACCCCTGGTCCATAGCCATAATCTGAATTGATATTTGACATGGAGCCATAACGACGCAGAGGTAATGGAGACCCACCCACGTCTGCTTGGCGCAAATCTGTGTAGGATCCATACTGGGCACCCATGCCTTGGTAACCGTCATAAGACTGATTCACGGTGCTCAGATCAACTGCCCCCTGGTGATTCCTCTGATACAGTTGAGGGCCAACATCTGTCATAGATGGCAGCATGTTGTCAGACATGGATGGCTGTGAGCCTCCCGGGGGTTGTGGTTGATAGAGTTTACGTTCCTCTGCTAAACCCTGCACAGCTGGGGCTTGCTGTTGTTGCTGCTGGCTGGTGTTATAGTGCGGGGCAGGAGGAGGGCGGGCAACTTGAGAAGGATCAGAGGCAGAGTTTTCATCTGACGTCGCTGCCGTCTGTCTCTGAGTGAGAGAACCCGTGCAGCTACTAGCAAAAGGCATTTTGTAAACCACATCACAGCAAGCCGCCTGGCTCTCTGGTTTGAACTGTCCTGTCAGGTCGAGGACCTGTGGAGGAGGTGCCGGCTCTTCTTTCTTTACCAGCTGAGATATTGTGCCTCCTTGTGATGCGTTACTCTCATCCAGCTGAACCATCATAACATGGGGCTTTCCGGTAGACAAGTTCATTACAGTGGGCTTATTTTTCAACTCTAATGCAACACCAGTATACATATCATGGGACTGGTTAGAAGCAGGGGCCCCAGTTGCAGGCTGAGGCGGTAGAGGGGCTACTCTAGGAATGGCACTTACACTCACCACAGGCTGGGCACTACTCGTCTGGCTAACTACAATATCTTTCTTCAGCAGCATTGGTTGAACCTGATTCGCTAAATTGTAACGTGCAAATGAGGATTGTTGCTGATGCTGCTGGAGTTGCTGCTCCAGAAGTTGCTGCTGATGCAGAAGCTTCTGCTGCTGTAGCTGCAGCTGATGCTGCTGGATGCCAAGGTCCTCCAGGCAGGCATCGATCTTTGGAATAGACGGATCGGTGAGCTTCATCTGTGCTAAACACATGGCTGATCCAACACCCTGCCCCAGATCCACACGGTTCAGCAGAGGATCCCCATACACCACCTGCTGCTTCGGCTGTGTCATAAACATAGAGCCTGCCATTGTGACGCTCACAGTGGTCGGAGTTGAAACCGCTACATGTGGTTGTTCTTGGGAATTCAGATTCATGACAAGTGATTGCACTGCTGTGTGTCGGATGGATGGCTGCTCTGCTCCTATGGAGTATCGTCTGCTGTCAGAGGCCAGGGACGTCAGATCCATCCCTTGGTCCGTCATTATAATTGGTGCAGGTCTCATCGGGGCACTCAGGTCGACTACGCTTCCTCTTGGATGCACTTGGCCTTGTCCTCCAACCATTGATGAGCCTGTATTATGAGATATATTTTCCATTGACATTGATCCCCGGCTATAGCTGGATGCATTGTTCACTGTACTAATATTTACATTTTGGGAAGAATGTCTTGGGGATTGTTGTGGGGAAGTGGGAGAAGTAGTCGAGGGCGGCTGAGAGCGATACATAGGCTTACCGCTAACATCTGTTGGTGATGACAAGGGCGATGTTGACGAATTTACAGTAATGGGCTTGGGAGCATTTGTTGTTTCAGAGCCCAACGTTATCACCATTACTGGGGTTTCTTGGGAGGACTGTTGTCGTAAAAGACGGGGTGGACTGGATTTTTGGGGAGACTGGTTTCCACGGGGTGCAGCTGGAGCTGTAGAACCAGCAGGCAGAGAGGGGAGCTGTCGACCAGAGGACCGCAGTGATGGTGAATTAGTAGGACTCTGTGAAGGTGAAGTTGCGGGAGAAACTGGCGGACTTGGACCTTTGAAATATGAAAAGACCTTGGAGGAGAGGGATGCTCCAGTTTCAGAGGATGTGGCCTGTGTTTGCCCCTGAGGACCTGCGCTGTGAATGGCAGAATTACTGCCTGCCTGGCGAGCAGTTTGGGCGCTGTGTTGACCTTGGCCTTTCCCAACCACCCCTCCAATTTTGGCAGTCTGAGACATCATTCGGTTTTGGGTTTCTTTTGACAAATGTTGCGCTCCCTGTATTCCTGTGATTCTCGGATCATTCCCAGTGGATGAGATGGACAAAGGTGAATTTAACTGGGTGGGGCTTGAGCCTGGAGTTAATTCAGCTGAATTATCTAAATGCTGTTTATTTACAGGCTGATTGGTGCTGTTTACAGGTTGGCCTTGATTCTGCATCATCTGTGCTTTCCTCATCATCTCCTCGTAGACCTCTTCTGCACTTTTCAATGTTTTGTCAGGGGGTGAGGTTCCAGATGATTTTTCAGTAGGAGAGTAGAGGGATGTAAACGTTGGAAGGTTGTATTCACTTCCTGATTTGTACAATTTTCCACCAATCATCTCGAATCCTTCTGCCTCTGAGTCCACGGAGGGGGAGTATTCAGAACAGGAGGATCGGTGGAGCTCCTCCATCTCGGCCGCTTGCCTTAGCTCTTCTGTTGGCGATGCATCCTCGATTGGAGAGAGGTTGCTGGGGGGAGTTTTAGATCTTTCTCTACGTCTTTGTGCCCGTAGCTCCTCTTTGTCCCTCTTTGTCTTCCTGGCGGTACTACGGATCCTCTGCTGCTCCAGATCCCTCATTTCCTCCTGCTCTCTGAGCAGCTCTTCCTCCTCCCTCAGCTCGTCCTCCTCTGAAGAGTCCTCGATGGTCGGCAGGAGCGGCCCATGAGACCGGTGACGGGCCTTCCTCTGCTGCTTGGCCTCTTCTAGTTTTGCCCGGCGACTAGGGCTACTGTCACTGTCGTCCTCCATGGAGGACACAGACGTGGGTGATGTTCCAGACGTGTAGCTTGGGGTGGTAGCAGGTAGGGTGGAGGAGTACTCTCCCCTGGATCGCTCCTCCGGGGATCCCGTCAGGCTCTCCATCTCCAGCTCTGGTTCTCGTAGGTCCTGCTCAGGGTAGCTGTTTGTGTTGTTCAGCTCGATAGTTTTGAACCGCCTGAGGCCTCCTTGAGAGGAGAGCATGCCCTCGGCGTCCTCCCCATCAGCTCCTTTTGTATCATCCTCAAAACTGTTTGATTGTTGAGTGAGCCGTCGCCTCTCTTTTCCTGATTCCCCACCACTTTTATGTGCCGTTTTGGGTTTCTGGTTTCCATATTCATCTACTTCTTCCTCATCAGCACTCATCTCCATGATCTGCCTTCTCATGATATCTTCATCCGTCATTTCTTTATGTGTCTTCTTCTGCCTGACAGGTAATGGCGAGAGGCCGCTCTCGCTGCTGTCTTCCACATAGTCATGTCGTAATTTACAGCTCAGTTCATCTTCTGACTCTTCTCGCGCCGCTTCTTCGTCAGAGTTGTATGCCGGCTCATGTCCGACGGACAGTGAATGTGGTCTCTGCTTCTTGTCTGCGGTCTTGGCCTCTAGAAGAGGCCTCATGGAGCTCTCTAGCTTGTTGATCTCGGGGTGCCTCGAGGTGCCCTTTTCATTGAGCTTGATTCCCTCCTCCCAGATTTGGCCTACGATCTCCCCCTGGGAGCTGGAAATCCCATCAGAGGAATAGCCAGTGTCACTCAAGCTCTGTGTGCTCGACTTGTTGGAGTCCTATGGGGAAACAAGAGAACATGGTTCAGTAAAAGCAGTATTATTCAGATTATTATGCCATAAAACAATTCCTGATATGGTTTCTTACAAAGCTATTGTTTAGCAAAGACTAGTAGGATTGAATAGCCCTAACCACCAAGCTCATAAAGATACAATATAGATCTTTTCTAGTAATATTGGACAATATATTATAACAATACTGTGGAATGTGTGTGGTTGATGGTTGCTTTAACCAGCCATCAACCACACACACTCCACAAATACTAATCCAAACATTTCATGACAAAAAAACAACAACTTTTAATACAATTTAAAAAAGGTAAACTCAACCCAAAATCTGGTTACTTTCAAATCAGATTATTGATTAAGTAACGTATAATTTATAAGTGTAGATAGATGTTTGGTCTGGTGGATAATTTAGACTTCAATTGTAATATTTTTTCTGGTGTTTGGGTTGAATTTTCCTTTCAAATAATGCACATACAAATGACTGAATAAATTGACATACAGGGTGAATATCACAGACAGATAAACAGAAGGACATCTACGGACAAATGTTTTTCGGTCACATGCTTGTTTTTCATTTTTGATGCATTCTCCAGCGTATTCTTCGAAACCGATGAAGAATAATGAGAATTCATGGCCATGCTCAAAATGTCTCAAATGATTCCATCATGGATAATCAGACACAAAAAAGGTTAAAAAGGAACATAATGCAATGTGGATCAGGAAAATGGATGATGATGTAGTCACGTGGTAATAAATCTTTGAAGAAATTCCAATTAATTAATGAATAGATAAATACATAAATGAGTCGACAAATAAAATACACAAAGAAAAAAACATGATGAAAATATGTGAATATATCATGAATCGTAATCATTAAAACAGATAGAAATAAGAAAAAAAATTATAATGAAGTTGGATAAAAATAAGGAAACAAAAATATATTAATGAGATGTATGGATGAGAAGTTACGTAAATTAATAATAAAAAAACACATTATGATTCAAGGGTAACAGGTGAAGACGAAGAAGTTGCAGGTAGCTCACTTCATGGTGTCTTGACTTCTGAGAGGTTTCCGTTATCCTCTGATCTTTTGTGGAGCTGATCGCTACTGACACAGCTTTCTTGGATGAGGGCTTCACTTCGTCCTTCTGAGACTTAGCTGTGACTTTGGTCTTCTCCGGGCCTTGTTTCTTCTGGACATTACCTGTGGGTTTAGGTGGATTGGGACCTGCTTTTGCAGGGGCAGCGCCGGACTTGGTGGAACTGGGCCCTGCTTTGCCAGCAGTGGCTGGAGGCTTGGCTCCAGATAAATGTGGACCCTTATTTTGAGCAGATATCTGAGCCTTTGCCTGACTAGGCACTTTACCCTGGCTAGGGCCCCTGCCTTGGTTAGCAGACAGGGCAGAGCTTTTATTCTGTGCACTAGATTGGTTAGAGGTTCTCGTTTGAGGAGAGCTTACCATACTTGGTGATGAGGTTTGGGAAGGAACTTTACTCTGAGGAGAAGATTGGGTAGAAGATTTGGGTTGAAGGTCAGGTTGGGCTACACCTTTGGTTTGAGAAGAGGGTTGGGGGGTAGGCCCTGCCTTTTTGACGGAGGAGATAGGGCCACTTACTTGGGCACCTGGTGGTTTCTGTTGCTGTTGAGGACCTGTGGGCCTATGCCCTGGAAGTTGATTGGGTGTTTTCTGATGAGGTGACTGTTGAGTGGCTGGAACTGCTGTCCGGGGTGATCCCGTTGGCTGTGGAGCAGGAGGAGGAATATCTCCCAAGCTTCCTGACAGAGCCCGCTGAGTCTGACAGTTCAAACAGAGCCATTCGTTCTTCTGTAAAAACAAGACAAAGTCGTACAATTAGGAAGAGGGAATTTTAATTATACTTAAAGTTTCCACTATTGGCCTTTTTTGTTCAAATGGATTCATTCATGCTTTTCTAAACTCACTCATTGCATGCACCTTATTCTGTACAGCAAACAGAACTTAAAGCTGCTGTAGTTTAGATTTGAGAGTTGTAAAGAGAGAGAGCAGAAAAGAGCAGAAGACAGAACGATTTTGAGACTAAACAACCAAAGGAACAGCCCCTCCCTGTCTGCTCCCTGCCTTTCTACCTTTTCCCGCCATTGAGAATGGTTGTATTTCATGCATAAGTGAATGACAGGAAGATCCAAATGGTTCATACAGAGGCAGGCACAGTCCACTCAAAACAGATATTCCCACAGCTCATTTAACTCACTAAAAGGTGATGGATAGCTTTGTCATTTCTAACAAATGACACACAAATAATAGCTCTTGAATTTTACCTACAGCATCTTTAAAGTGTAACAGTATGACAGAAACATTCAAATTAAAAGCAAAAAAAGATGTTTCTAGGGATGTAACGGTCATTGAAGGACAAGGAAACAGTAGAATGCGCCTGAGAAGGTTAATATTTTAAAAGCCTGTCAGAAACAAGCCTTTCATCCTCTCAAGAAGACTATATCATCTGTCAAAGGTAAGCGCTTTGAAAGGGCACAGTTGTGCTGCGAGAATACAAATAAAAATATCGCTGGTTAAGATGGAGACCCAGTCTACCAAGTGCAATTCCACTTGGAAAGGTCATGGAGTTTAGTTTACCCTTATACATCAGTTTGAGCAGGATGAAGCAACCACCTCTATAAACCTAGGGCAATATTCAAAATCCAATAGACATTACAAAATAAATGTGTGTTGGATCAATAGGACAGCTCAAAACAAAATAATGTTTCTTTCACAGTTTAAGAAGGCTGAAAAGAGCGCAGAGGAAGGTGTGTTTTCAACCGTTTTTTCTGGTACTTGTTGTCCCAAGGGTCCATATGAAATAACGAAGTGACCTCATGCACCTTAACCCTAACCCATATGTGTGAAAAATCATTACCTTTATTTTTGTACAAATTTCAAAAGCATAAATATGAAGAGGATACACATATAAACATAACAGAGGATATGATTATTAATAATGTTAAGGGCAAGCCCTTAAAATAATAGAAATTGAGTGTCATTTATTTAAAAATGTTTGAGATCTTCTGTTAAATTATCCGCCCTCCAACTATATGCTCTCCATGAAATGTGGAAGATTGACTGTTACAAGATACTGTATATAATAATGTATGTTTAGGCTTGTGTTATCCATCCAGTTTGTGTCTTTAATTTTCAACAAATTTAAATTG
Organism: Gadus morhua; assembly: GCF_902167405.1. Lineage (NCBI taxonomy): Eukaryota > Metazoa > Chordata > Actinopteri > Gadiformes > Gadidae > Gadus > Gadus morhua. The sequence continues at coordinate 22,159,881 of NC_044060.1, read as the reverse complement.
TTCAGGTTTGTTGAATATTTATTTCTTATATTATATATATACATACATATATATATATATATATATATATATATATATATATATATATATATATATATATATATATATATATATGTATATATATATATATATATATATATATATATATATATATATATAAATATATTATGTATTATTTATTTTAACACAAGCTAAGGTTATGGGAGTAGTGAAAGCATATAAACCTTATCAGCTAGATATTATAATGTATAATTAGGGGTGGGACCAGCAAAGCTGCTTGGTCCCCTATTGTTTCTGTAACGTGTTTTTTTTCTCTCAAATTCTGTAAGTCATACTGCAGCCTATACCGTAATTTGAAAACTCTTGAAATGTTCAGGTATGTTTATCAATAACCCCGACTACCCATAAACCCACATTTTCGGTACTGCACCCAAAGGTGGCACTATTGTAAAAAATTATGAATTAGGCTTATTTCTCCTCACCAGATTGACCTGGACTCAAAATTCTTTCAGAATATATATCTCTAGAATCAGATGCATCACATTTATAAAACCCTGCATAAAAATGTATACTTTTCCGACAATTTCATATCAAAGCTAAACATGATAAAAAGATTCACAGGCTACAAAAATAATCAAAAAACACCAAAATCGCCACATAAAATCTTGAGACCAAGCCTCACAAAAATCATCGAAAATAATTTGTTTTATTTAGTTCCATTTGAGAAATATTGGCCAATAAAGTTGGAGCAGCTAGCCCATTTTTCTTATACGACCATTTTATTATTGTATAAAAAAATATATGACTTTTATTAGGTGGATACCAATACCCCCCAATACCCATAAACCCAAATTGTGGTACTGCATCCAAAGGTGGCGCTATTTAAAACAATTATGAACTAGCCTTATTCTTTCATCATATTAATCTCTAAAACCAGATTCATCTTTTTCACCCTGGTCTTCTGCTCTAAAAATGTTAACTTTTACCACAATTTCATTGAAAAGCCAAACGTCCACAGTCTCAACCCATTTTGCCCATATGACTATTTTGTTATTGTGTAACTACCATACGGCTATCATTAGGTGGATACCATTAACAGTGCAAATTTTCAGATCTTTACCCTTTTAAGAAAGCCCTTAATTCTCTTGTGAAATGTGTGCTTGGAGTTTTCTTGATGTTTGGTGCTTATCAATCAACATTTTCACAATCTGAATGAGGATTCATGCAGTTCAGGAATGGCAGTGGCTCAACGGGATAATGCTGTGTACTGGTGATGCTTATGTTGAGAGTTCGAATCCTGATTAGAGCAATATGAACAAGCTGAACATGACATTTTGTTATTGCCATTCATTTAAGAAAGACAACATTGTACAGCACCTGAAGTTCATCAGGTAATCAACATTCCTGCTCATTAGTTTCTAAGAATCGGACTGCCAAGACACAGTATGGCATTAAGGCTCTTAATGCCATACTTTAAGGCTCTATCTTCTTCATTAACCATTTTTCCTTCATTTTAACTCTGTCATGTTTATATTTCTTCCGTTAGTATTCTTGACCACAAATGTTTCATTTACCTAGAATATCAAAGATTTTTCAGGTATCTGCTTTGAAGAATGCCCTTAATTCACTTGAGAAATGTGTGCTTGGAGTTTACTGGATGTTGTGTGCTTATCAATAGACATTTTGACCACGTCAATGAGGCCGCAGTTCAGGTTTATAAGTGGAACTTTCCTGAAATATGACAAATATATGTTTTATTTATATATCTTCCATTAGTGTGTTCTTGGCTTTTAATTTTGCTCGGGACCCGTTAATCACAACTTGCGGTTCTATTTTATTGTTACACCTGAACCAGCTGAAATATTTAGTATTTTCCACGGAGGCTCCTACCATTAAAGTATGCTCTCATTCACAAATCTATTCAGAATGATCTATTCAACATCAAATCTCCCATGCAAGCCCCATCAAAGCAGAGGCAAATCCTTTCTTCTACCCTCCCTCACTCATAGAAACACAGTCCACAGCGTCTGCCTTGAGAGGGCCCTTGTCATTTTCTCAATCCAATGGAAAAGAGTTCTAAAGAGTTCATCTAGACTCTGCATAGCCATCCAGTCCCTTCCGGCCACCATTGTATGTTGTACAACCTGGCACTTATTGTACGCACTTATTGTATGCACTTAATCTACGTTGTACTTATTCATACTACTTAATTGTGTAGCATCTGCAGTAGCTGCTATCACTGCTGTGTGTAAGTGGTTAACCTAGCGATTGTTAGTACTTGCACTTGGTTGTCTGAACATCTTTACTGTACCGACAGCGATATATTGTTTCACTTCTTATGACAAATGTACTCATTGTAAGTCGCTTTGGATAAAAGCGTCTGCTAAATGCCCTAAATGTAAATGTAAATGTATGAGAGGGAAGCCATTCTAAAAGATAAAGTGATTGAAAGTGTCTGTGTACTTTCATACTGTGTATGAAATTCACCTTAACACAGTCATCAACCTTATCCACTCCCAAGAGGGGATCCACGCATGCACACACCCTGGCTTCAGCATATCCTCTTGGCATCGGCGTCCCGAACCTTCACAAACTGGTTGACGGAGAACGGATGGCGGAAATCAAATTTTACTTAATAATTTGATTTAGTTAGTAACTTGATTTACTTGCTTTCACAGTAACAGGGTAATATAGAATACAATGTTTAGGATTATAGAAGACATTCTACGATTGCAAAACATCAAATATGATTTTGGGTTCACTGGCATTTTTATTTATATTTACCATAGCAAAGTGAGAATGGTGAAATAAACCTGCAAGTATTCAAATAAAATACACGTTACTCACTGGCTTTCCTTCAGCACAATATTTTAATTGTTTTTGGATCCTGCAGGACTCATGGGAGTCATTGGCATTCTAAACAGACAAATGCTTTGATTTTGGTACACCTCAAGTTCTCTATTGAGAGGCTAAATATAGACAGGGTTGATCAGTCTGAATACACCATCTGTGCTGCTTCATTCAAACAAAAACTTTTAACTGATTTAACAGCAAAAAAACTCTTTTGTTGAAATGTGGGTGGGGAGCGGACATGCATTATGAATCTATCAGCGCTTCAGTATATGGCTAGGTTTTGACAGGTCTATTGTCTCCCATTTAGCACACATGTACAAATATATAGACACACACATATCCGCACAAACAGACACACATGCACACACACAAATACATCCAGAAAATGGCAGAGAAAATTAGATTTTTGATCCCTGAACCCTAAACAATTCTTAATTTGCTCCAGTGGATAGAGACCAGCGACAGCCTTTGAGGCCTTTGACATATTATGGAGAGATATCGGATCAGAGATGCTCAGAAGAATCTTTTTTTGTTTCAATGCCAAAGAGCCACAACCCTGACCAGGAGAACATCGCTGTCCTTAGTCCCTGAACAGGAGAACATCGCTGTCCTTAGTGCCTGACCAGGAGAACGCCACTGTCCTTAGTCCCTGACCAGGAGAACGCCACTGTCCTTAGTCCCTGAACAGGAGAACATCACTGTCCTTAGTGCCTGACCAGGAGAACGCCACTGTCCTTAGGCCCTGACCAGGAGAACATCACTGTCCTTAGTCCCTGAACAGGAGAACGCCACTGTCCTTAGTCCCTGAACAGGAGAACATCACTGTCCTTAGTCCCTGACCAGGAGAACATCACTGTCCTTAGTCCCTGAACAGGAGAACGCCACTGTCCTTAGTCCCTGACCAGGAGAACAACAGTGTCCTTAGTCCCTGACCAGGAGAACGTCAGTGTCCTTAGTCCCTGACCAGGACAACATCACTGTCCTTAGTCCCTGACCAGGAGAACATCACTGTCCTTAGTCCCTGACTAGGAGAACGTCAGTGTCCTTAGTCCCTGAAAAGGATAACATCACTGTCCTTAGTCCCTGAACAGGAGAACATCACTGTCCTTGGTCCCTGAACAGGAGAACATCACTGTCCTTAGTCCCTGACTAGGAGAACATCACTGTCCTTAGTCCCTGACTAGGAGAACATCACTGTCCTAAGTCCCTGAACAGGAGAACACAGACCTGCTGTTCTAAGTATCTGACCAGGATGTGTGCCGCTCGTGTGTGAGTGCGTGTGTATACGCGTGCGTGTGTGTGGTGTGTGTGTGTGTGTGTGTGTGTGTGTGTGTGTGTGTGTGTGTGTGTGTGTGTGTGTGTGTGTGTGTGTGTGTGTGTGTGTGTGTGGCCGCAAGGTGTCTGTGGGATTATCCTGTAACCTTATTAAGCAGCAGGAAGGTCCAACAGCTCCATTCAACTCTAGGTGTACTTAACACTGACTCTGAGCTGTCGCTCAAACACACCTGACTGAAGAGAGCAACTCACTGGATCTGCACTTTTTTGACAAATGAATGAGAATGTAAAGTTTCCAAACATACATAGAACTGGGATCTGTTTCATTCATTCAACATTCAGTATGCTTTCTCAAAGCCATATAAAATACCTCCTTGAACCTTTCTTCGTTGGCAGAATCTGGATGTTTTCCTTCCAGAATCATTCTCTCTAATACAATAATAGTAATGATAAAGAAGAACTAGATGTATTTGACAGCAGCAGAGGTAGATACTGGGAGGACTTCTTCAGGATGACTGTGAAAACAATGAGGCACTGCAGGTTACCACCAGACAGAAGGTCGGAGAGATTGATACCACTTTCACTGTGTGTGTGTGTGTGTGTGTGTGTGTGTGTGTGTGTGTGTGTGTGTGTGTGTGTGTGTGTGTGTGTGTGTGTGTGTGTGTGTGTGTGAGTATGTGTGTGAGAATGTGTGTGTGTGTGTGTGTGTGTGTGTGTGTGTGTGTGTGTGTGTGTGTGTGTGTGTGTGTGTGTGTGTGTGTGTGTGTGTGTGTGTGTGTGTGTGTGTTTGTGTGTCCCAGAGTACCCTGGTCGTTAGGATTCATTTAGCCTATTGCCAGGCGTTGAATTTGCGTTAAAGGTTTTTATATAAAATACTGCAGCTCTCACAATAACACGAACAATGACTCAAATATAACCCAAATGTCTGACCTGGCTTTTAACAAGCCTGTCGCAACACTGGCTTTACGGCCATGACTCGTGTCCTGAGTCAACCATTCCTCTAAATGATAAAACTAATGCTAAATAGGTCGGCCCCTTTGGTTCACTCCTTCGCTAAACCAAATCAATAAATGAATGAATGCTAAGCTTAAAGGTCCCATGGCATGAAAATGTCACTTTATGAGGTTTTCTAACATTAACATGAGTTTCGCTAGCCTGCCTATGGTCCCCCACTAGCTAGAATTGGCGTTAGTTGTAAAACAAGCACTAGTTATCCTGCTCCGCCTTTGAAAAATGAAAGCTCAGACGCTCCGATTTCGAATTTGGCCCAATATGTCGTCATAAGGGGCCAAGTTACCTCCCCTTTCTCTGCCTTGCCCGTCCCAGAGAATTTTGCCCGCCAATGAGACAATTAGCTACGACTGTGTGAGCGCCACATGTGTGTGTGAATTCACACACTGTAACGCAAGTTTTGTACACTTCCTTGTTATTTGGATAACCTCAGGTTCTCTGACGTCTCTGGTATTTCCACAACGAGACTCGTAGTGGGGGTTATCTCAGCCATGGTTGAAAAGGTATTGGGGGAATGGAACTTTGGCTTTGACTCCCTGAAGTACATGAACCACGACATGGAGGAGAAGGGGATTGTTGCCTGCGATTGTCTCCTGCCCGCTGCCTGCTGCCCGCTGCCTGCTGCCGAGGCGGTGGTGCCTCGGCAGCGGGCAGCGGGGCTCCGGCAGGAGACAATCGTGGGCAACATTCCATTTCTCCTCCATGTCGCGGTTCAGTCTACTTCAGATGATGTGGAAGTAGAAGAACCAGAGACGTTGGAGAACCCGACGCAGTCGTTTGAGATTCATAATATCTTCTGGAGGCGCACACAGCTATTGGCTGTGCTAATATATATTATATGATATATAGATATCTATGTATAATATGATATTATTTAGATATAGAGCTCCAGGACTTCCACGCCTCACCATTGTGATACATCCACTGTAAACACTAGCGCATGGTACAGTGGCAGCAAGCTGCTCAGGGTCACACCCCCAGCCTTTATCTGACCCGCCCCTTAAAAATGGCACGTTTGTGGAAAGCTCATTGTGGGACTGGCTCGTAGTGGCTGTAATTCTCCACCAAGGCTGAATTTCTTAGACGTCTTCAAGTACTGTATTAGGGGCCCATTAACACCTATATAAAAGCATCCATAAAGTAGCATGCCATGGGACCTTTAAATGGCAGCAAAAATTCACTGCACAATACAGCAGCATCGTCATTACTACCGATTTTCTTTGCACTTTATTCTGTTTTGGGCATTTCCTCCCAGTGCAAATATGATTAAATGAGTTACTGAAAGCAGTGTTCTGAAATGGGATCAATTGAGCAGAAAATATTTAAAATATTGTTGCAAGTGTCTTAAAGATATTGTTGTGGATGGTTCCAACATTCTCATCTATTCTTCTTTTTTACATTTCTCAAAGTGCAAATATGTTTTTGAATGAGTTTCTGTAAGTGGTGTTTTAAGATGGGACATATGTTACTATAATTTGTAAGCCCATGCAGCAAATATAACAACAAAAAAAACATTTAAAATGTTGCTGCATGATTGTGGACTATATGGAAATAATATAATTCCAGGTCTTCTGGAAATCTTTTGGTCGCTGTCACAATTCACCTAATATTTAATATATTGTTGCTTAAGGCACACTGATTACGGAGAAAATGTCAAACTGGCACTGCATGTTGAAAAGGTTGCTGACACCTGCTGTAGACGATAGGTTGTCCATTTGTCCATTTTTCAAAGTGTGTGAGTGTGTGTCTCTCTCTCTAATGTGATTTAAGATCAAAAAATCAATACCAGAGTAGCGGTCAACCTCTGACAGATTCAACAGCAGAGGGTGCAAATGGATCAGATCAAGACCCTTGATGGCAAATGATTAAAGGCAGATGTTCACCTGACACACCCATGGAGGGAGCCAGAGAGAGGGAAAGTATCAGGAGATATCCCCCATGGGAGGTTACTCACCCACCAGCGAGCAGAACAACATCTACTCGTCTGACAGAAAGCATTCGCAGATTCCCCTCCCCCCAGACACACACACACACACACAATGCTACACACACACAGATAGATAATGTTACCTATATAAATATGACCCCAGCGTCCCCTCCCCCGTGACCAGGGTCACAGCGTGTCCCACGTGGTGAGCGAGCGGGAGGCAGAGCGCACGCTGGGAGCAGGAAATGTCAGCCGTCGTAAGAGCCAGTAGAGGTGGGGCAGGGTGGCTGTTTATCTAGACATAAGACAAGCTAATACACCCTGTCCGGTCACCAGCGTTCTTAAAGTGCCTTCAAGTGCAGAAACACATTTCTTAAAATCCTCTTCTGTTTCATCCCAGCCTTCTGCCTTTGGTTTCTAGTCCTTCGTGTTATCTTCTGTTTCACACCTTTTGTCTCATTTCAGAATCCCTCACTAACTGCACTCATGTTGACTTCCTCCTTAGTGACCCCGCTGCCCCGGCCCGAGTCGTTCCACCTGTGTCCCCTCCCCCCCTTTCTCAGTATCTATGTGTCTAGCATTCCAGCTGTTCTTTCCTTGTGAACTCCTTCTTTCGACACCTTTTGTTGCTCTACCTGACCTGTGTTTAAGTCACTGTCTGCTCGTAGCAGTGTCAGTACCAACTATCCAGCATGGACTCAGCAGTCTCTGATCCAGGCAGCTCTCCAAGCCCATGGGAAGAACACTCATCAACAGGATGGACAACTGAGCTTCAATTGTCAGGAGATGAGGGAAACAACAAAGATACCGGAAGGTTCTCCTGCTCCTCCTCCAACTCCTCCCTTACGCACTCCGACCACTGATTCATTGCCAGTTCCCGCTACTTTGTTCCCGCTACTTTGTTCCCGCTACTTTGTTCCCACTACTTTGTTCCCGCTACTTTGCCCTGCCAGCCTCTCCTATGTCTCAACACCTTGGAGGCCGGAGCTGTTTTCCAGGCAGCCTACGACCCGATGGACAGAGCTATGGTGGCGTACATTGTCTCCCGTCTCAGCAGCAGAGCGGAGGCCTTGGCCACTGAGGAACAGAAGCTCTCCCATCTTTGAATCCTCAGAGCTCTTCTCAGAAAAACTCAGACAAAGTTCTTCCACCACTCTGGGACATGAAGCTGCCCGAGCATTGGTGGGTCTATTCCAGGGCAGGAGATGAGGTTCTGACTACGTCAGTGAAGTGCATAACCAGCCGGCCAGCAGAGGCTCGATTTTCTGGGCTCTATTTGATTCTTTCCTTCAAGGACTGTCTGACTAAAGGACCAGTTAGCTCCCCTAGCGCTAGCCATTAAGATTGACAAACGTCTTCTGGAAAGAGAGAGCGAGGGATTTAGTCCGGAAAACCTTTCAGTCAGCTTTTTGGGCCCTACCACCTCAACAGCGCCCCCACCTGGTTCGGAGGAACCAATGAGCCAGCCAGGACCAAGCTCCTAGGGAGAGGGCGCTGGTGAGCTAAACAGCCCTCTCAGTTTGTCCCTCTCACTCTCTCCCTCAAATTACGCTCACTTCTCCCTCCCTCTGACAGCCCCTAAATCCCTGGATTTAGATATTACTGACGCTCTCCCATGATCCCACCGCGTTACCTCTACCCGTGTCCGCTCCTGAGATGCAGGCTGCCGGCATAATTTGGCCTTCATCTTCCCCTTCAGGCCCTGGAGCTTCTCTGTGGACAAGAATATAAGTCCCTTGGCCACTGCATTGAGTACTGGGGACTGAAGGTCATTACCTTCCAGATCAGGTACCCTCTCTTCTCATTTTCTCAGGATGCAAAGATGTTCACTAGGTCAGATCTGTGAATTGTTTATCACTCTGTTGGAATAAGGGACGGGAATGAGTGGAAGACTGCACTTAACACTTCTAGTGGGCATTATGAATATCTTGTGATGCCCTTTAGTCTCACCAATCATCCAGCAGTCTTTCAGGCCCTTTACGTGTTTGTCTATTTGGGTGATATTCTAATCTTCTCCCCTGACAAGAGAACTCACATTTAACATGGTCCAAAGGTCCTCCATGACCACCAGCTCTTTGTTGAGGCAAATCTGTCATTGCTGGAGTTAATTTTTTCTGAACCCCAGAATCCAAATGGACCCAGCAGAAGTAAGCGCTGTCTTGGAGTGGTTTACGCTGGTCAATCGCACACAGGTTAACCTATTGTGGTTGATTAATAAAGACTGAGATGTTCTTCTAATAAACCATGAAATGTATCTGGTTTTATACACCTCTACATGTCTGGGTCGCAGATGAATGAGGGGAACAAGGAGGGATTTAATAATTCATTTTTAGGCAGAGAAGGTAAGAGAAGCCGTATTAAGTGGCAATATGTAAGATTCAGACTCTCTCAGACTTTCAGAATTCAGATAAATAACAGTATTCTACCAACTCTAACTGGGTAACTGTGATGCGAGCTAGAGAGAGCTTGCCAATTTAACCAGTCCATGCCCCCTGGCCAACTGTAAAACAGGTGAGGTCAGCTTGACGTGAGAGGGGAGATGTGTCGCACACAATCCAAAGGTAAGGAAAAAAAATTGTGCACACAGCCAAACAAACGTAAATAACTCAAAAGGAACACAGTGCATACAGATTGATAAAAATCAATATCAGTGGCAAGCCGTCCATTAAATCTGTGAATGCGGTGCATGACCAGGAGTTTTGTAAGACGACCGCATTTGTATTGAAGTCATGGTCAATGTCTAGACTCGTGCACAGGGTTTTGATCGCTGTATGAATCTCACTGAAATGCGTAGGGGGGGGGGGGGGGTCATTAGCTTGCCTTGCATCAAAAATCACTGTTCTGCTATACAGGCTCGATAGCCTGAATCCGCTAGCAAACGGCAGAACCAAAGGTAAGATAAACCACACAGTCAGATTCCACTTTGGCTGCACTTTGATTCCCAAGTAGATTCCGAGGTCAAGTCTTAGCTAGGCCAGGTTACTGATAGTCCTCATTATTCTCTGTGCACAGCCACGCCGGCCTCTTGTTTTTGTGTTCCTCCTGCTGAGCCAGCGCTGAATGAGCTGATGTGCAGGGAGCGCATGTCACACTCCCTCCCCCTCCCCCTCCCCCCTCCTCCCTCCCCAGCAGGTATGTGGGTCAATCCCCCGGTACTCCTTCAATGGCGCCACGTAGTTCAGGATTAGCACAGGAACTGAAGGATCATCTGCGCTGTGCAGGCAGGACTCAGCCAGCCCGAAGTCATCGGATCGCCGCGCCGCACAGCCGCCCGCTAACACACCCCTCAGGGAGAGCAGATCTGAGGGCCCACCCAAAGCTCTGAGGTGGACATTGTACATATTGCACATTGCACAACTGTTGCCATCGAACTACACATATAAACAAGGAAAATACTGTGGTAATTTAATGTTATTTTAAAGATCCACCCCATCATAATATAAATGCCACATTGGAATGCACATAAACCATGCAAGTAGCCATATCTTAATTGTATCGGATAGACATAATGCTCCCTGTTGTGACGGCGCATGATGTAGCGATATGAGTGGTGTATGGAACAGAGACACTGTCCAAAAAGCTTCAATCGTCAAACAAGACAAGATATCAGAGGTGAACAATATCTTATTGCACAGAGAAAAATACCACGTTGCATAAATCTTCAGTTTGTAAACCGATAGATGATTGGTTCGAGGGTCCGGATTCTGGTCTCTGACTCTATTGACTCCATCAGTCAGGAAAGACTGACCTCAACAGCTACCCACAACCCCCCACTCCCCAGTAACTACCCACAACAACAACGTTTTCTTAGGTGAAAATATAAACTATACAATTGTAAGTTAAGGTTTGTAAACAGAAAATCCTATTTGCATCTGTGAATATATGCAAATGCATGTCTTACAAGAGTAAAAACTTCTTTCTGCGATCTGCTTTTGCACATTTGGCGATCTCATCTTGAGCACACGAACTGCTGGAGACGTTTTTTGTTGAAAATATCCAAATCAGCCAGAGCTATTTAGAGACAAGCAACAGCAGCAGCAGCAGGATGATGTTAAGTGTGTTGTGTCAACTCCATACACAACGCCCAATTCCTGGTCACTTTCCACAACCCTCCAGTACCAGGTCCCTACCCACATCCCCCAACTCCCCGGTCAACAGCCACAACTGTTTCTGCTGATGGCAGCCCAAACCTTAGAAATGTAGTCCTCCATCGAGCGGTAATCAAAGGGTTGTGTGTAAAGCATTGCGTTATGTCTCGGGCACTGCGACCATGTGTTTTACAGTCTACGATGTATTAGCACACAGCTCTCTCCATTGGTTCTCTCTTGCAGCAGAGAGACATCCATGTTACAACCAGCTCTTTTACTCCATTGTGAATCTGAGAAAGGCTCATGCTGAAAGACAATCAATGAACGCTTTATTAATTATTAACCCCCTGTTTTGATATTTGTGCGCTAAATAATGGTTTGGAAGAGAGGAGCAGGAAGATCAATTTGTTTTCTAATATGCTTTAGTTGGAGATTGCAGAAACAAACAAACAGCTTGCCTCACTACAGCAGCAGCGATCAAACCTCGCTGGTCATCTGCTCTCTCTGTCAGGGAGTGCTGACAACAGGAGTGCGTCTTGCACACCAGGAATTTTGATAATCGGAATGAAACTGAGTGTTCATGCCCTCTGAGCACCACCTGGTGTTGTGCCCAAACCCGGCTGGCATCGTGTGAATTCTGCTCATTCTGCTCATTCTGCTCATTCTCTCAACCTGCTGATTCTAAAGATCAGCCAATTGTGGCTGAAGATTATCTGAATCCCAAAAGAGTTAACTCATTGCGCACAATACAAGCAACTTCATCATCTGGACGAATTCAAAATATCTCAGGTTACGGTGTTTGCTTTGGATGTACAGTAGGCGCACACATCTTGTGTGTACCTAAATAATAACTCAAATCATATTCTCAATTGATTAAAACTTTATTTGTGTACTAAATGTATGCAGCAGATAGCCAGCCAGGCTACTAGAACAAATACATGACGATATGATATGATACTGTTACTGTTGTAGGTGCAAGGAAGCAATGTTTAGAATCTCAGCGTCATCCTGACTAATATTTCTATAACCGAAACATCATGAGCTCATTCAACAAACGATCTTTCAGACCCAACCTTTGAATAATAAAGTATTCAATAGTAATCATTAGCGAAGGAGCCTCCATCACGGTCCCCAGGAGGGCTCTTCAGGGCGGCGCCATGCAGCCCTGGCTTGAGGACGCAGTTCACTTCTCCTGACCAGAGGATTGGGATTGCAGCTTGAGTGCTTTGCTTTTGCTATTGAAACTGCTACTCAGCTATACATGACTTGTATTCAGGCATACTGGTTTTGCATCTTTTTTTGTTTATTTTTTTGTTTCCCAAACTCTCTCTCTCTCTCTCTCTCTCTCTCTCTCTCTCTCTCTCTCTCTCTCTCTCTCTCTCTCTCTCTCTCTCTCTCTCTCTCTCTCTCTCTCTCTCTCTCTCTCTCTCTCTCTCTCTCTCTTGACTCAGTGTGTTAGTGGTCTCCCCTCAGAGGTGCAGGAGAAAGAGCAGCCCTAGATCCTAGACCCTAGATGCAAGCTACTGAAATGATGAGTTGAGACAAGCAGGTCCAATCTCTATGAGGGTGGGAGGTCTCAGCCAGCCGTGGATCTGTCTGGGTGGGCACGGGGGGGGGGGGGATGCAGTCATCCTCCCCAGCATCCCCCGGAGCCATGCTGCCGCTCTTTGGCAAAAAAAAAAAAAAAAAAGCAAGATAGAAAAACAGCATCAGGCGTGACGATGATGCATTGTGAATAGGTGATTAGTCTGAGGTCTGCGTAACGGTGCAAGGCACACTTACCATGGCTAGAGAGAGAGGACGGTGCACTTACCATAGATAGTGAGGGAGGAAGGCACACTCACTATAGCTAGAGAGAGGAAGGTACGCTCACTATAGCTAGAGAGAGGAAGGTACGCTCACTATAGCTAGAGAGAGGAAGGTACGCTCACTATAGCTATAGCTAGAGAGAGGAAGGTACACTCACTATAGCTAGAGAGAGGAAGGTACACTCACTATAGCTAGAGAGAGGAAGGTACACTCACTATAGCTAGATATAGGAAGGCACACTCACTATAGCTAGAGAGAGGAAGGTACGCTCACTATAGCTAGAGAGAGGAAGGTACGCTCACTATATAGAGTGAGAGAAAGGTACACTCACTATAGCTAGAGAGAGGAAGATACACTCACTATATTTAGAGAGAGGAAGGTACACTCCCTATAGCAAGAGAGAGGAAGATACATTCACTATAGCTAGAGAGAGAGGTAGGTACACAATAGCTAGAGAGAGAGGAAGGTACACTCACTATAGCTGGAGAGAGGAAGGTACACTTTAGCTAGAAGAGAGGAAGGTACACTCACTAAAGTTAGAGAGAGAAAGGTACACTATAGCTAGAGAGAGGAAGGTACACTTGAGAGACGCTGAGACGAGATTTGTTACACTCACCATAGCTAGAGACTCTCTAGCTCTCTGGAGGGCAACAACTGCACTAAAAGCACACTTATTGGTGAAATAGGACACCCTACTCTAGGCAGGAGCATGCTAAACGGAGGGGCAGTGAGGATGGGTCGGGGTGAGGGTGTATTGGGACCTGGCCATAATGTGTTTAACTGCAGTGGAGGATAAGCTGACTGACACAAAGACCCCGAGCAGGGCAGAGAGGCCGAGAGAGTAGGGTTTAGGCCCTATAAAAAACAGCAACATCTGCTCTGGGCAGGACAGAAATGGAGACAGAAAGCAGTCAAAACAACTCCACGTCCCTTCCAGGTTTCCTAGATGACGCTGTGCCAGTGCTCGCATGATGTCATCCACAGGCTTTCCTTTGCTTCCATTGGTCTTGGCCGATGACATTCCATCTTTGTCACTGCTACACTATCCCCTAATGTAAGTATTCACATGCCATCGGTGTCAAGTAGCTTAAGGATACTCTTACACAGGTCACTTATACTCAAGGGTCACTCAAAGGGTCACTGGTATCAATTTTAAGGCGGTGGACGGGGTCTTTTTTCTGAGGCACACTAGTAGGGGATCACCTTTCCATCACTAGCAGCTCAGTAAATACCCAGCCCCAGAAACACCCTCCCCTCAATACCAGCTCACAAACACCCACCCCCAGAAACACCTTCCCCTCACTATCAGCTCACTTTATATCGCCCCAAAGACACACCCTCTCCTCTCTACCAGCTCACTCAACAGCATACCTACACCATGCCTCTTGTAGTTGTAAAGGATTTCCTCAGACCTAGTGTCGAAGAATTAAGAGGCTCAGAATGGGCCATAGCACTCCGGTTTTTATTGGAAGGTGGCCTTCAATCCAAAGTGGACTCAGTCACAATCAAGGTTTCAGTGGCCAGCAGACGTGTGAGTACGATGGGAGAGGACTGTGGAAGGTAGAGAGAAGAGCAATGAAACGGTTAGAAAGAAAGGGAGAGAGAAAAATGGAGAGAAAGAAACAGTTCGTTGGACCATGCAAGTAGGATGAAACCGAGAGTTAACGGCGCTAAGTGAATGAGAGACATTAATTCATGAAGAATCTTCATTTGTAGAACTTGGAGGATGATGAGACAGAGAGAGCCGAAGGAATGGCTGACCTGACCATGTCTGACAGCGTGTTCTGCACCACTAGGTCATGATAAAAGCTCTGGGATGGAAACAGATAAACCTAATGATTTAATACTTCGCACAAATGCATATTGTCTTCTCCTTGAGCCAAGGAACTTTAATTGCAGTTTAAAGTGCAGTTAGTACTTGTTCCCGCATTGCAGCGGATAATCAATCAATACCATAACTCATGAACCAAGAACCAGTGAATGAAATTCTTTTAAACTGAACAAATAATCTGGTTGTTTGGAATAAGAGTAGTTACTTGCACCAGGTTCTGCTCTGAATCCTATGGTCATTGTCCCATCGAATACACTGTATCCTATCCCTCTACGGGTATACAAAGTTGGGTTCTAGCCGAGTGAGTGTATGGATATGTGATCGTCACGTTGCAAGTCAAGAGACGGCTTTGTCGTTTGAGGCTCGGTACTCTGAGATGAAACGGAGGAGAGCTGCCTGTTGACAGGCCCCCTCCTCCAGCGCTGTGGGCATGGCCGGGCCCTGCAGGACCGGACGAGGAGGAGGCTGGGAGTGGCCGGGCCCTGCAGGACCCGAGGAGGAGGAGGAGGCTGGGAGTGGCCGGGCCCTGCAGGACCCGAGGAGGAGGAGGAGGAGGCTGGGAGTGGCCGGGCCCTGCAGGACCGGAGGAGGAGGAGCAGGCTGGGAGTGGCCGGGCCCTGCAGGACCGGAGGAGGAGGAGGAGGAGGAGGAGGCTGGGTGTGGCCGGGCCCTGCAGGACCAGAGGAGGAGGAGGAGGAGGCTGGGAGTGGCCGGGCCCTGCAGGACCGGAGGAGGAGGAGGAGGCTGGGAGTGGCCAGGCCCTGCAGGACCGGACGAGGAGGAGGAGGCTGGGAGTGGCCGGGCCCTGCAGGACCCGAGGAGGAGGAGCAGGCTGGGAGTGGCCGAGAGCTGCAGGCCTGGAGGAGGAGGAGGAAGAGGAGGCTGGGAGCCATCTGGCTGTGGATGAGGAGCTCCGGAGGGAGAGGCTGACTGGTGCCAAGCGCGTGGTTACACTCCCCAGATCCGGGTTGTTCAGACATCTTCATCATTATCCAGTGTATAGCTGTATATTTATATCATTGTGTAATAATATAGATGATATATGGAGCCTGGGGGCCCTATCTTGCATCCGGCGCAATTGACTTTCTCACTGGCGCATGTGTCGTTGCTAGTTTGCAACTGGCGCAGAGCGTTCTTTTCCCTCCACCGCCACGCGTCGGTAAATTAGGGAATGATCTTGCGCCCCAAGGGGCGGCTCGGCGAAAGGAGAAGGCGTGTTCTGGCGCAAACGTTCCCTGGTGCTATTTTGCAGTTTCAGAAATCACTTGCGCCACAAACCAGGAAATACCTGGTTTAAAGTCAGTGGCGCTTGTTCAGATGCTATTTTAAGGGCGCCTGCATAATGTTGCTTGTGCACCTCGCGTACACACTTTGCTTCTCTCATCTACCAAGCCACACATTCTTGGTAAATTATTTGGGAAAGAACAGCTGATACAGTGGTTTTAAATCAATGCATCTGCAAACACCGTACAGCAAACACATATTTTCTTGACACAGACATCATGAGGGCCTACATGCCCATAACTTTTACGATTGATGAGTATTTGATCGTGAGAAAAAATAGTTTTACCGCAAGTGAGTGTAAAAAATAATGAATGAATGCGGGCGTGCGTGTTTGTATGTGTAAAATAATTTATGAATGCAGGCACGTGTGTGCGTCCATCTGCTTAAACACACGCAAACTAAACACGTAACGCATAATACAGTCCATGGCAATGTATATTAACGGAGGGACGCATGCATATTAGGAACACAAGTCGATAACGATAATGCATACAATACTGATAAGAAACTATGTTTATAATGTATTGCGTATATCATTAAATAGAACCACAGTTACCGCATATCATATGTGATATGTGTGTTAAGTTTTCTTTGTCGTAATTTATTTTATTTAGTTGTGGAAGAAAACCTTTTTCCATGCGTGAATTAGGCCATATTATTTGGGCATAAACTCAGCCATTTGAAGTTTGAAATTCATGTGCACAGAGGCGCTGCATCCCATTAGGCATACCAGGCAATTGCTTGGGGCCCCGCAATTGCTTGGGGCCCCGGGCCACTACTAGGGGGCCCCCTAGAGCCCCAAAAAAAAAAAAATAATAATAGAAATCGCTCCATACCCCCCCCCCCCCCCCCCCTTTGCTCATGATATGGTACAAATGTTGAATACATAAATGCATTGCGAAAGCTCAAGTCTTCCAAATAATGTGTCATGCGTCACAATGAAAAATACATGACACATCGGGATGTTAAAGTCAAAGGTTTTATGTACAATTTAATATATACACGTGAAGTTGCGTGTGTAAGAGCTGTTCTGAGTCCAATCCATGGTATATTTACCACATAGACCTAGCCCTAAACCTAGATTATATCTTAAATGACCAAAGACAGGGGTTTGAAATGTACGTCTCAACCAGAAGAAGGCTGATAATGATAGCCGTCAGCTGTATTTCAGCTGAGTACTTTGAGCCACAAGTAGTGAGGTCATTTTGACCCACTTGGCCGGTTACTGTTCCTGGCAGGCCCGAGCCCACGTGTCCGGGCCAGGGAGCAAAGCCCCTCTGGGGAGGGGGGGCGGCCCATGAATAGGCCTCCTCTGCTGCCCTGTGGTAACCTAGAGCACAGCTATCTGCATCAATACTACTAAACTACCATTCAGACTCAGCTAGAATGGAAAAACATTGATAAGAAAACTCATTTTTAAAAATGGCATGGTCTGAAAGAGTAATATTCAATGCAATTATTTCAAGCACTACATTTCACGCTGCATTGACAGTCTGCACTTTAAATAGCCTTCAACGAACATGCTTCACCACCTCTTAAATAGATGTGCATCACTCAAACGACTTCATGCACTAATAGGCCAATTCAAGTGCAAATTACAGAGGAATACACACACAACACGTGCAGAGAAATGCACACAGACCCTTTGTGACATTAGAAATCCTGCACAGTGCTCTCCCTCCCTGTTCACCATTGCATGAAGTATTAATACTGTTCGCTTGCTGAATTATTGATATGCCATATCTATTTTTTTTTTCATTGCACTTTTTATAGTTATATGAGACTGGATGGAATTCATTACCTAGAGTGAAGCTGTTAGTATCTAAAGTGAAGTTTCTAGAGTAGCTAGAATAAGGCCTGTACTAGCTATATTTTAGTTGTACTAGCTAGAGTTAAGCTGTACTAACTTGAGTGAAGATTGTACTAGCTAGAGTGAACCTGTTCTAGCTTGAATTAAGCCTGTAGTAGCTAGAGTCAAGCCTGTGTTAGCTAGAGTTAAGCTTGTACTATCTAGAGTTAAAGGGATACGCCGATAATAGTTACAAATTATATGTGTGTTTGTGGAAAAACTATTGTTGTGTTCGTACTGTCACTCAAGTTGATGAAGTGATTAATTAGTCCAATATGCAGAAATCTCAGGAAATATCCCTGAGGCTTGACCTTACAAAACATTTTCAAGAGTTAGGTCTGAGGTAGCTAGGGATAGCCTTTAGTAGCTTGAGTTATGCCTGTTGTAGTCAAAGTCAAGTTGTATTAGCTACTACAGTTAAGCCTGTTCTAGCTAGAGGTAAAACAGTTCGTACACCAGAGTAAAGGAAAAGCTCTGAAGAATCTCCGGAAAGAGATACTGAAATTATTAGAATGGAAAGACTTTGCTCCTTCTTGAAAGAGCGAGAAGGGAAGGAAGAGATGTGTGGTTTCAGAACTTCACAGTAGTGTTAATGAGACTGAAAGCAAACATTGCGGCGAAGCCCGGGCTTGTTGTTTCATTTCCATGCAAACTCCACAGGAACAACAGTGACACTCATTTCACTTTAATCTCCCTGAGATAGCAGGAGAGTGGGGTTCTTATTAGCGGCATTTACACATGGATTTAGGCCGTTAATTCCCTCAAGAATATGCGTAGGAATAGTCATGGTACAAGCCTTCATCTCAGTTGTGGCTGACCAACCACCCTCTCCCCCATCCTTTCCTCTGTCGTCGCACACAGAAACACATACACACTGCATTGCCATCTATCACACCCTTTCAAAGGCACTCTCTTTCCTGCACTTCTCCAACACACCAGCATCGCTTCGCTCTATTTCAGGTTGGGTTTCTGGTGAGAAATGAGAGGCTTGGAATATAATACAGAACCGTTGAATTTTCTCCTAATAAATAAAACATTATGTCACTCCTGATCCATCAGAAAATGTCTCCATCATTGAGGCATTCTGTTTACTCTCCTTCTGATGGCAAATTGTCTATTCCATTTGGTTTTGTGAGGGATATCTCAATAGCTGCATGTAGATACTGTCAAAGCTTAATAAACAGACATTTGCCATCGTTAAATTGATATTCAACTGCAACAAAGACTGTCCAAAACACAAATGGAATGTTGTTTTGGTTGGATTAGTTAGTTGTCAGGTGGAAGACGAGGTACATGTCAAGCGGTCAGATGTGTGGGGTAGAGAAAATTCATCAGTCTGCATATAAACTCATCCGTTATGTATCTCAAACCATCAGCTAATATTCACACAACAGGCTTGACAGTTAACAAATCTACTCCAGGGTTTTACAACACACTGAATGTTCAGTCTCTGAGGAGGATGACAAATGTTCCCCCTGAAGGCGTAACCTGACAGGCATCGCCATCAATGTGCCCACACTAAACCACAGAGCGAGGGCAGCAAGCCTGCTGCTGTAACAGGACTTCATGGAGACCATAATGGAAAAAGAGCATTTGGAATCTTTTGGTTGAAGAGATTAGAAGAGGGTGAGTGGGAGGACTGGTAAACTGAGTGGGTATCAAGCTGAGGCACATCGATAAATATGGAACAACACACACGCCCCTGCATGGATATGTGCACATGACTACACAAACACACACACGCATATAATATCTCAATGATTCCCTTCCCACTCTATTACAACTCACCTGCTTGCTCTCGTGAACTGAACATGTAATTCTCACGTGTATATGGAAAGACCTGGCCGTGAATCCGGTTCAAACCAAGTGGGGTTGATTCGTGATTGACAAAGGGTGTGCCTTAAAAGACGAGAAAAATGTCTGAAAATCTTGGTTTACCCTTAGAAGCTTGATCAAAGAAACTTGCCTCTGTTTTCCTAGCAACAATAAAGCCTATCCCTAAACCATGGAAAGTCAGTCTTCACAGCCGTCATTATTCGGCCGTACTCGCGTGCGTAATCACTGTGATTGCATTGAGTGTTGAGAACACAACAAGCCCCCCCTGCCGACCAGCTGTACCCCAATTAGGACAGGAGGGTAGGGAGGGCAGGGGCCCGAGGGAGGGGGGATGACTAAGATGTGTTCCGCTGAGCTGTGGATGACACAAGACGATCACAGCATCACCCATTAATTACAAAGACCATCCGTTACATCACAATTTGGTAAGATCCCCTAATCTTCTCCTTCCAGCCACTAGAGGGGCTGCTGGGAACACAACTAAGGATGTTGCTGCGTTATTTTGCTTCTTCTGTATAGAACGTAAAATCCCACAATGGGGGGGCATTGTTGTTCCTCCTCCAAGCGGCTGAGGTACTAACAGATCTGATGTCATTGTTGAAAGGTCTTGCCTGTGTGATGTTTTGTTATATGTGCGACCAGCAACCGGGGGATTTGAATATCTCTGAGGTAGAACTAGAAAAGTCTACGGTGTCTAAGGTCTGCAAACCTTTCTGCCTCAATTTTTCCGCCAACGTATTTCTGATCACACAAACACATTGCTCGCACGAATCCATCATTGTAGTGTGACGCATCAACTTCTTGTTTATGATGCACAGCAACTTTGAGTTAATTAATTAGCGGTATAATTGTGGACCGCTAGCAAAAGCACCTCTGTATACATTATTGTTTGGAGAGCATTGTTGCTGCTCAATGCGTATGTTATACGCCACAATATAATTGGATTAGATGTCACGCATCCGATTCGTGAGCGCTGGCATGCTATCTAAAAGTGCACAGGGAATAACGCTGGCTTTGTTTGGTTCTTTGTCAATAAGCGAAGCCAGCAGAATGACGGCTCTACTCTCTGGCGAAAATTGTAGGATCTCTGTGTAAAAGGGGCTATAGAGTGCACACCACCTCATGACCAACTCAAGTGAAACACCTAAACCATGGATACTGAATATGTTGTATGGCAGTCAACAAAGCAACATTTAAAAGGGTAAATTTACACCTGATTACATCTAATTAAAATATAATTTTTGATGTCAAGAAATATATAATTTCCTGAAAAAAAAAAACTGCAGTCAAGTTTGGCTTAGAGAACGGGGAAAAAGAAGCAGACTATGTAACTTTGATGACAGTGAGCGAGCCTCTGAGAGTCCAGGCCTTCCATTATCACTTTCAGTCTCTTTATCTTTCTGTACATAGTTGTACCCATTGCATTAAACAAACATCGAGATTCAGAATGAAATCAAAATGTTTCAAATTCAGTTCCGTTGTCTCCATACAACTTTTTCAGTTTCTACGGTCAAGGTGTGACGCATAAAGTGGACTAGTACTCAAAATGAGCAGCCTGCAGAGCCCTGCAACCAAAGAGCCATGCAGAGACTCCACAAGGAGCACCAGGAGAGCCAGGAAACACGTATTACACATACAGGCTTTCATGTAAATACAGTGAACATGTCAAGTCAAGCTAGCAAGATCAGGGCCTGTATTTACTAAAGGTAACCACAAAAGCTAAAGCAATGCCAAGCTCACACCACATGATTTTTACATCTAAACAAAGTCCTACTTTAAAGAGTCTTTAAAGAATTGCTGGATGTTGCAAGACACACTAGCCAAGTGAGGTGAGTTACAGAATTTCCGATCTCTGATATCCAGAAGTCACACATTGCAAGATTTCTACAGAACGAAAATATCAATATCGAGTTTAAATCATCATGTACAGTTGCCAAGGCTGAGGGATTGTTATGGCATGAGTCAGTCAACCAAATACCACTATAATAGTCTACATGCATCTTGTCCGTCTTCATTTTTTCATATGCTATATAAATGGAGTCACTTTACTCTCGAAAAGTGAATAATTATATATATATCTTATATCTATCAAAAGTAAAGCAACTGACATAATAACAAACTTTAATCTCAACAACGAACATAGCCATTCATAAATGACTGAATGGCACTGCTGTCCATGGTGCTGAAATACAGCTGCACTCTGCTCTACTACTGTTCAAATCAAATCAGACACAACCAAACTCCTTTGAACACATCTATTCACCATTAAGGTTCCCCAGCACACAGATGGCCCTCAGTCACAGGATTTCAGCAACAAATCTAATCAAACTCACTCAACAAGCACTGGTGCAGAGCTCTGATCTGAGAGCCCTGCATAGAATGGAGACCATCAGGATGTCACCTCCCTGGGTGGGTGTGTGACATGTCCCCGTGGAAATAGATGTGACACATTGCAGACGTGATCTTACCTCGACAAGGTGTGGGGTGGGGTTGAATCCACACTTGTTGCACACCTGGGAATGGCACTGGGTGCAATCGTTGTAATTGGGCGGT
Source organism: Gadus morhua (assembly GCF_902167405.1). NCBI lineage: Eukaryota > Metazoa > Chordata > Actinopteri > Gadiformes > Gadidae > Gadus > Gadus morhua. Next base: position 22,137,565 of record NC_044060.1, on the reverse strand, counting down.
TGTGCGGTGTTGCCAACGTTGAGGCTGGTCTTACAGAGAGGGCAACATGCTTTGGGTTTAGAGGGAGGGTCCTGGTGCGGCTGTTGCGGTGGTTGCCGCTGCTGCTGCTGTGGTTGTTGTTGTTGTTGTTGTTGTTGTTGTTGTTGTTGTTGTGGTTGCGGGGGAGCATGGGGCCCCTGCTGAGCGTGTGGGGGCCCCGGGGGTTTGCCAGCTTCAGGAGCCGGGCCTTGGGGTCCGACGGGTTTGGGAGCTGTTTTTGGCGGTGGTGGCGGAGGCTGGGTGGTCTCTGTGATGAGCGTGCTGGCCTGGTTGAGCAGGGAGGCGCCGAAGCCAAACAGCTTGCCAAAAGTCTGCTCCGGAGGCGGGGGCTGTCGGGACGGGGAGCTCCCAGCACTGCGGGTCTGGTCCTGCCGAGGGTTGTGGCCCAGGTGTGCTGGGGGCTGACGGGCCAGGTCCGGCTGGGACGGGGCCTTGGCCATGCCGGGGAGAGGGACTGCCCCTGGGGGCAGTTTCACCCTCGTGTGCTGCTGTTGGCCGGGCGCAGCCGGACCTGGCTGTCTGTTGGGGCCCGCGGCCTGAGGGGCTTGGGGGGAGGGTGGTGGCTGAGCAGGAGTAGGGGTGGGAGGTTGGGTCGGGGCCTGTGCAGGCTGGGCCGCAGGCTGAGGAGGGGCGTCCGAGGTCAGCTGGGGTTTGGCCGGCTGGGAAGGAGAAGGGATCTGCTGCTGACTCTTGGATCGAGGTGTGGTCATGTCCATCCCCAATGCTCTCTGCATCTGACAGTTGAGACACAGCCACTCCTGGACCTGCAGGTGACAGACGTAAACACAAAGATTACCAGGAGCGCCCGTACCGACTATAACCTTTAACAAACTAGTTTCATCAAACAATTAAGATGTTATTAGGAAGAAACATAACTATATAGTATGAAACATCAAAATATAGAAACATACTAGATACAGCAAGATGATATTTATTTGTGTGGAGAAACAATGTTCAACATGTACATTAGGCCTGCATTCTTCATGCAGTGGTCACTGCTCTGTCCTGCCACGCCCCCTTCGCTCCCACACTCTCCTCCTAATAAACACGTTTCACTCTCTCTGCGGTTCGCCGTCCCCTGGCTCTCCCTCCCTCCCTCCCTCCCTCCCTCCCTCCCTCCCTGCCTCCCTCCCTCCCTCCCTGCCTCCCTCCCGCCCTCCCTCCCTGCCCCTCTCCTCTCCCTCCCTCCCTCCCCCTCTCCTCCACCTCCCTTCCTCCCTCCCTAATTTCCCTAGTCCCTTGTCGTTGGCTGTGTCTCTCCTTTGCGAACACATAAGAAGGTGGGAAGGAGATGAAGGCCCAGTGGTGGTCCTCGGCCATATGTAGTAATTGGACTCCCAGTGCGGTGACAGCTGCCACATTGCCAAGGCTGCCTGAGTCTATAGGCCATTAGATAAGACTATAAATAGCTGCTGTTGTAGATTGCATGTGGGGGGTTTCTCGGGGATTGAGGATCATAGATGCAAGGCAAATACGGATTGGAGATTGCAGAAGCCCCTTTCTTTCCCGTGGCCTTCTTACGGCTGCGTGGTTGAGAGCTGAGGAGGATTCATTAACATACAGGATGGAATGCATCATGTGGCCTGATGCTAAACGCCTGGTATCGGGCCGAGATAACAGCTGATTGATTCAAGGGGGGGCTGAATCTGCGTTATGCCTTTCATTTGAGTTGGGCTGCGACCCAGTGGCGATCTTAAATTGAAACAAAAGCATGCTGTCAAGCCAGCGTTGAGTAAGTCATGCACTAACTAACCCAGAGGGCAAGAGGTTGGTGAGATGGAGACAGGCTTATGTCCCTCCTATTTGCATATACAGCGAGTGCATTTGATTGACGAATAAATTGTCTTGTTTGCAATGTTGTATAACGTTAGACAATTATGCAATTTATTCACACACACACAATTCACACATACTAGGTATCTGCATATGTCTGATTAGTCTAACCTACATATACTTGGCGATGGAAGTAAACCAGAGTACCCAGAGGAATCACACGTGAAATGCTCCACACAGCCAGTGTTTGCTTAAAAACACAAGCACACACGCACACACACACACACACACACACAGACACACACATGCACACACACACACACACACACACACACACACACACACACACACACACACACACACACACACACACACACACACACACACACACACACACACACACACACACACACACACACACACATTATACAGCTCTGATCTTTGAGATCAGTCAATGCGTCAGTGATTCTGTGAGATTCTGTCATGTTCTCGTCAGACTGGCAGTCAGTCAGTAGGCACTCAGATGTCTCTCAGCCGGCCAGTGATCAGCAGGGACCAGGCTTCGGCCTGCGTTGTCCATCAAGGGAGCATGGAGGCTGACAGGGGGACCTTCATATCACACATCACCTCCTATCTCCATGGGCTGTTGTCTCCATTAGACTTTGCAGGCTGTATCACTTCTCCCTCATCTGTTGCTGGGATCAGAGACTGTAAAATGTTGCATAAAAGATAGTGTAGGATGCTAGGGATCAGAGCCTTTGGGATGTAAGGGATCATAGACTTTGGGATGCTAATGATCAGCACTGTAGGATGCTAGTGGTCAGACAGTAGGATGATAGTGATCAGATTTTGTTTTAATTTGGAATACAGACAACTCCAAGGGAAAGAAAAAAACATGACAAAGTGAAAGCACTTATTTGCATCATGGTCCCTGATGGTGAGAGACGGGACATACATCCACATAAATATCGAGTATCACGAGTATCACTACTAGTGATATCACTATTGGGCGTGTCCACCTTGTGCTGGATAGATCAGTCCACCAGCCTACCCAGTGGATTGTGGAAAATGTTGCTCATCTTTCCATCACACATCTAGGTGTTCACGCCCACTGCTGATGTCACTAGTGCACAGGGAAAGGCATATTTTCAAACAGCTTGTAATGGCGAATCACACTCACACCTGGTGGCATGATATCACCCCTTTAGGTAAAAAATGCTGGATATGTAAAAGCATAAATATCTTTTTACAGAATAAATGTGGTATTAGTTCATGTTGAGTATTTTCTTTAGGTCTGTAAGCCATTGGTCATCTGACAGCCAAAATAGCAGCTGGTCGGCAGAAGTTGCTTACATAGCCATCTCCACTGTTTTCGCTGTACTCCTGTCTCTCTTCATCTAATCGCTCTGGGCCCTGCCCTTGTTATGAGACAATCATGTGGCCTATGAAATCTGATCTGCACTCCCATCTCTACCACCCCCCCCCCCCGCTTCCCCTCCCTCTCCCTCTCTCTGTTTCTCTCTCTCCCTCTCTGTTTCTGAGGCATCCTACTCAATGGCTGTGCTCCCTTAGGAGTCTGTACTTGGTCAAGGAAGTTGGGTCACATTGGTCAGGTAGTAGGAGCATGCCAATTTGCTTGGATTTTTGGTTGAGTTGTTCATATTTTTGCCACATACAGGCCCGCTGCTCCCTATACGCACAGTACGCAGAGTGCGTAGGGCACCGATTACCTGGGGGGGGCACCAAAAATTAAGGTTTGTAAAAACAAATAATACATATATACTATTACATTATTGAATTACAAAAATATATAAATTAGTTATGAAGAGGCCCACCGTTGTTTTTTGTTCATTGTATAACCTATCACTCAATTTTAGCAAATTAGATGTTTTTATCTAATATAAAAAGACGCTCTGCCCCCCCCCCCTCTCTCGTGCTCTCGCTTTCTCCCTCTCTCTCACACCCACCATTTTAGTTTATTTTCTGTCTTTATTTCCCCCTTTTCAGCCTTCCTCCTCTTCCTCAACAAGATATATTGATATATCACGCCTTATCTGTTGATGTTTAGGGTTGTCATCAAAAGTCATCTGGAGATGTATTGATGACATCTATAGATGTGCTTCTTTCCTTTTTAGCCTCCTCAACCATGCTCTCCTCTCTCCACTCGACTGCAGATTGAATTCCATTCTGAGCGGACCCACAGCATAAACAACATGATATTGTGAGTATGTGTGTGTATGTGTCTGCTTGTTTTTGTGCATATGTAAGCTTTGTGCGTGTGTGTGTGTGTGTGTGTGTGTTTTTTTTTGTGTGCGTGTGTGTGTGTGTGTGTGTGTGTATGTGTGTGTGTGTGTGTGTGTGTGTGTGTGTGTGTGTGTGTGTGTGTGTGTGTGTGTGTGTGTGTGTGTGTGTGTGTGTGTGTGTGTGTGTGTGTGTGTGTGTGTGTGTGTGCGTGCGTGTTTGTTTGTTTGTCAAACAGCTTGACATATATAGTCTATATTGTTCCATTTATGCTTAAATAGGTCATCTGCCTTTATGGGTGAGAGAAAATATGCGAGAAATATAACAAGAAAGGTGAAAACGGTCCCAGGCCTCCCAGACACAAGCAAATCACACTGCTGGGGCAATTGAGGGCCAAAAAGCAGACTGGTGAGAAAACACAGGCTGAGAGCCCTAAATATAATCTTTAGAGAAAACACAATCACACATTTATTCAAACACACAGAAACACATACACACATACACAAACACACACGCACACACACAAGAACACACACATGCAATGCATCACAGGCCATATCCAAATTGTACACATACAAACAAATTGTACATGAATTTATCGTACGTTTTTTTTGCAAGCGAACAGCCTTTGGATTTACCAAAGGCCTCCTCCCTTCGCCAGGATGTCAACAAAGGGAACGCCACCGTGGCTTCCAAGGCCTCACCTGATGCCACGCCTGCGGCAATGCCTGAGGCCACGCCCAGGAAAACGTGATCACGCTGCTGCTCATCGCTAAAAGTCCCCCTCTGGCCCACTCCCACTCCCTTTCCCTGGGTCGATGAGCTCCACGCCTCATAGTATGGACGCTCATCTATACGAGCCTCATCTGAGAACTCCAAGATCCGTTATGTAATCGCTATAAATAACCCCCTGCCTCGCACCAGTTGCTGATTCTTCTTACTACAAACGGACGTGCTACTGCTCTGCTTCCCAACTCCGTGATCATTTCTCAATGGAGGATGTTTGTCCGTTCGACTTTGACTCATTGTATTCATGAGATCCTGAGTTATGTTTCACTTTAAGTTAGGTTATGAACCTTGAAGCTTTGGGTGTTTATTACTTTGGCCTGTTGCCGATTGGTAATAAAATACTTTCTCTCTATGTGTGGGTCCTGGCACATCAACAATTCCAAACGTAACAGGAGAATCTGCCAGAATACCCAGCAGAGAAAGAACAGTTCCTTTCTGCATTCGAAGAATGATAGCATAGCCTTCTTGGTGGGATCCCAAAAAAACTCTCCCAGCATAAGAATGGCTGCATTAAGTCCAGCTACCCAAGAACAGGTAGCTGATCATCCGGCCTCCCAGAGATTTGAGCAACAAGTCACTGCCTTATCCAGCTCCATCCAGCAGTTACAAACGGGGCAGCAACGGCCCGCTTGCCTCGACGGCTCATCAGCGGGGGATCAGGTAGCAGCATTTACCTCAACGGTTCAGCAACTCCCGCCGGGAGCCTTTTCACCTGCCGGTCCGAGCCCATCTCCTCCATCCCCAGTAAGAGAAGGGCCATCACTCTGCCACCCCAGGGCCCATACCATTAACCTCCTACCCAGTCCCCGTCCTCCCCGGGGTCGTCTCTACTACCTGTCCCTTCCTGAAACTGCAGACATGGAGAAATGAACGAGGCTTCAGTGAGGAGCTTCATCCACCCTTCTACTTCTCCTGCCGGAGCGCCGTTCTTCTTTGATGGGAACGTGCATGGGACCCTCCGGCCTTGTAAAGACTATTCCTCTCTGAATGACATCACTTTTAAGAATCAATATCCACTTGGCTTCACTGAGATAGATCTCAGAAACGCCAATAGCCTGGTTCGTATCCATGAGGATGATGAGGGTAAAACAGCCTTTAACAGCCCTAAAGGCGGCTGGGAATATCTGGTAATGAGCTTTTGCTTTGCAAATGCTCCAGTAATTTTCCAAGCTCTGGTCAAAGACATGCTTTGTGAGAAGCTAAATTGATTTGTGTTTTGTTTTTTTTGTGATTTGTGTATCTTGACGATATTTTGATCATCTCCCACACTAGGGAGGAACTATTCAACATATGAGCCAGGTCCTTAAACAGCTCCTAAAACACCAGTGGCCAACAACCTGGTCAGCCCCCGATCCAGATGGACACAACGCGCTAGAGGAATGGCCGCATGGGTTGGAGGGGGCCAAACATCCATTTGTGGTCTGGACAGACCGGAAGAACAAACTACATTCAGAGCATAAAGTGGCTTACCTCACGACAAGCTAGGTGGGGTCATATTCCTCAGGAGGCGGTTCTGGCAGCCGGTCTTGTGGACACTCATGATTTTGTTGCTGCTTGCCTGACTTGTGCCCAGAATAAGGACCCCAGGCAACAGCCCTCGGGTCTTCTGAGTCCCCGCCTGTAACGCTATGCCCTTAGTCCCATCTCTCCATTGACTCTGAGTCTTTTTGAGCTGCCTCGGCAAATCCATCATTCATTCAAGCTAAGTATACCGTCCTCAATGTGTATTCATCCAGTGGGGCATGCACCTCAGCTGAGACCTGTATCTACCAGCCCGCTGTCTTCCACCGTCCAGGTTCCATCGCCACCACAACTGCTGGATGGCAACCGATCTACACAGTCCACCGGATCCTCACCTCCGAAAGGGTTATGGCCCAGAGAAGAGCTCCCAGGTACCAGTCAGGGAGATCCTGGATCCAGGGGGACTTAAAGCGTCTCCGTCCAGACCGGGTTCCAGGAGCGACAGGACCCCCTCGTAGACGAGGGGCTGGGGGGGTGGGGGGGGCTCAATGTCGGCCACCCACTGTTCCCTTGGCCTTTCCCAGTGCCAGGAAGCATGATGACACTGCCGGGGCTCAAAGAGACCTTCTCTGTTTGTCCCCTCCGTCAATCAGCACATTACCACGCCCTGATCATGTGAGAACTCTAAGATTAATTATTAAATCGCTGTTAGCACTTCCGTGCCATCTAAATAACACCTCTGCTTCTTACCAGTTGCTGATTCTTCTTACTACAAATGGACCAGCTACTGCCGTGCTTCAGAACTGATAGTTTCGCAAATAGAGAAGGTTTTCGGTTAGGCTTTTGTCTTTTTGTATTTATGATATCATTAGTTATCATTTTTTTATATGTTGGGTTATGAACCTTGAAGCTTCTAGTGCTTATTACTTTGGCATGTTGCCAGTTTGGTAATAAAGACCCTTAAAATACTTTCACCTGTCTCTCTCTACGCCTTTGCATTAGCATATTAACCATTTCAAATGTTACAGGGAGTGTTTCTGTCAGCCTCCTCAATTAAATAAACATACAGCTGAGAAAAAACACAGAGACACAGAACCACCGAGTGAATGAATAAAAAACACCACAGCAGACTGCTAAACACCATGCAGTCTATAAGGGTGCTGACTACCGCAGTTTGTCAATGAGGAGGCTTAGAAAGCACAGTTCATCCAGTTTTCCCATACTACTCTCACTATGTCCTTCTTTCCCTCTTCTCTCTCTATTTCTCGACATTACTGCTCTTGCACTATCTCAATTGAGACGGACAGTCAAAGAAGCCCAGACATCCACATTCTCAGTGCGTCCCCGCTGAAGAACCCTGTACATTTAGACAGGCTGCTGGGATAGATTCAGTTTGGTAAACATGGAGGAGAACGAGGGACTCAGTTCTAACACCGATCAACGATTGAAGGTGATCAGGCCATAGCTCTCATTCCTGGGGGCTGTGACAAAGAATGGAAAATAAGCCAGTGCTTGTTCATAAGCATCCTGTGAGAAGAGGAATCTTTCAAATTTCAATCGAACCCGAGTAATATGATGTATGACATAAAATGATACTTTTATACTATGTTATATGATCGATGATATGATATTATATGGACCTAATAAAATATAATCATTAGGGTAAGTATTTAAAGAAATACTTAGACCACATTAATGAATTCATGCAAAACATCATCTCTGATTGTTTGCTTATTATATTATTTTGTAAATGATCATTCATTTCATTTTTGTAACTTTTCAATTCAATAAAAAAAAAATTATAACAGGAATTATTTTCCCCTCAGTGCATATGAATCATACTAACAGGGAGGGCAAACTTCTCATCAGAGCCTCCTTGATGCAGTGTGAAAAATAATGCTTATCCCATATTAACAGGGTTTCTGGGATTTTCACATGTTCTGGCAGGTGACCCAGCCACATGCCACCTCGGTGACTGTCACACCCCTCGTATGCGGCTTTATTGGGCTCCTCCGACTGCAAGACACAGGAAGATTATTTATTATTTAACAAATACTGAAAAAATAACTGCTTTGTTATACCTAGTGTGCCTGCTGTTCGCATATGAGGAGTTTATTTCATGGTATTGTAACAAACTGCTTTAGATTACAGCCTTTATACCCTTTAACTACCCTGTAACTATCCTGTAACTACCCTGTAACTACCTTGTTACTACCCTGTTACTACCCTGTTACTACCCTGTTATTACCCTGTAACTACCCTGTTACTACCCTGTAACTACCCTGTAACTACCCTGTTACTACCCTGTTAATAACCTGTAACTACCCTGTAACTACCCTGTTACTACCCTGTTACTACCCTGTTACTACCCTGTTAGTACCCTGTAACTATCCTGTTACTACCCTGTTATTACCCTGTAACTACCCTGTTACTACCCTGTAACTACCCTGTAACTACCCTGTTACTACCCTGTTAGTAACCTGTTACTACCCTGTTAGTAACCTGTAACTACCCTGTAACTACCCTGTTACTACCCTGTTACTACCCTGTTACTACCCTGTAACTACCCTGTTACTACCCTGTTAGTACCCTGTTACTACCCTGTTAATACCCTGTTACTACCCTGTTACTACCCTGTAACTACCCTGTAACTACCCTGTTACTACCCTGTTAGTACCCTGTTACTACCCTGTTACTACCCTGTTAGTACCCTGTAATTATCCTGTAACTACCCTGTTACTACCATGTTACTACCCTGTTACTACCTTGTTAGTACCCTGTTATTACCCTGTTACTACCCTGTTAGTACCCTGTTAGTACCCTGTAACTATCCTGTAACTACCTTGTTACTACCCTGTTACTACCCTGTTACTACCCTGTTACTACCCTGTTACTACCCTGTTAGTACCCTGTAACTATCCTGTAACTACCCTGTTACTACCCTGTTACTACCTTGTTAGTACCCTGTTACTACCCTGTTATTACCCTGTTAGTACCCTGTTAGTACCCTGTAACTATCCTGTAACTACCATGTTACTACCCTGTAACTAATGTAACAAGGGGGGAACTACCACTGCAAATATATCTAACTGACTCTGTTACTACAGAGAATGATATGAGAACAGTTTGTTCCAATGCCTCAATACATGAACAAACTAACTAAATGTACCGCACAGTGTGCTGCCAGAGGAATACAGTAACCGTGAATGTGGGTTGAATAATACATTTTATCCTGCTATATTTGTATTAATTTCCTGGGAGTTGGTTGAGGCTGGAAAGCATCTCAAGGTGCTGCATGCTGGTCGAACACAATGGCCAGGGTTAGGGAGAATACTTTGAACATTTAAACAACTTAGAAATGATCAACATGTGGTCACACTGAAGTTAGGGTGTGTGACTGATATCTATGGTGTGTGGATTCTTTCCACCAAAGGGGTGCGGAGCCATGTGGTACAGACGAGCACGACAGCTGAGACAGTTTTCAGTTGCCGACGGTATCCATGACGATACACTGACCCCTGACCTATAAGGCCTGGATGTAGCACATGCCTATTTTAAGAACCGCACAATGATAAAGGAACAATTAAGTTTGCCAGTTTTTTGGTAGCACTGTCACTTTTATAAAAATCTTTCCTGATTTGTGCTCAGTTTTATGATCATATTTGAGTCTATCATGTCATAGAAATGTACATACATATCATGTACTCATAAAATAGGTGCCGAGTCGGTAAAACATATTTACAGTTATATATATATATATATGTATATTTATAAATTATATATATGTTATTTGTAATATCAAGAATTGTGACCAGGTTGATCCATATCTTCCAATCTTTTCCCCCAGTGCATTCAACTGAGCATTGGGAGATACTGTACTGGTACATTATTACAAAGGATTACACCGTAACTCCGGAGTAATTACGCTGTCCGTTGTGAGCTGTATGCAAATTTAATTATGTATCGCTTACAATGAGCGCCTGAATGTGTATTAGAGCAGCTTAGGTTATCATCAGTATAATGATGCTATTCTAGACTGATGAGGACATTTCAGTCTGAGTGAATTGTCTCCCTCTTCATTCAGCCCCACTGTCATTTAAATGTTCGACGTCTGACTCTCCCACTCTTTTTTTTTCAACTTTGACTTCCAACTGTGAACTAGGCAATTATTACCGAGAGAGAAGAGATCAATTATTAAAGAGAGAGAACAGAGAAACTCATAAATATATCGACAAATAAAGCAGACACTGCGTTGGAGGGAGACAATTCTCGCCTTGCCAATTTATATATATATCTTTATTTCTCGGCCTCACTTTATATCCAAACGATGATATAACAGGGAAAACTCTCACTAGTCTTCAGTGTCCTTGAACGTAATACTGACGCTTAAATGTAGGTTAAAAAGCACCTCAAAGGGGACTAGTCCCTAACCTTTTTCAATTAATGTTTATCTGAAGGGCATGCCAGCTAAAGTCGAAAAATAATATGATTACTATGATGTAATTAAGAAAAATATATAAAATCATGATTCGTATTCTAAACTGCTGCTCTAATGTAAGTATGCTGTCAGGGATAAGGAGTGATGTGTACCAGCTTCACATTTTAAGATGGAGGTAAGTGTCATCATTATTGGTTGTCTACTGTAGTTAAAGTAAAGAACAACAAGGGTAGCATTCGCAGCGGGTGTGGCAGCAGGGCTATCCCCCCCTCCAAATGTCAACAGGATCCAACAACAAGACGTGCTACTCTCTGTTTGCATGGCTTAAACAGATTACAACCTGGACGCTTGTTTGTGGGATCAGTGAACGGGGTGTTATGAGCACCGATAATGTGTGGATCTTTTACAGACTGATTACTTGACTTGAGCTATTGAGCAGCAGGAACGAGTGAACCAATGCTGTGGACAATGAGGTGAGGGGAACTACACCAGGCTCAAAGAGCAGAAGCCCTGTTCCATGTTTTGGATTTCCATGTCAAATACAGTGAGTCCCTTCTACTCTCTGAAGTTTAACTTCTGCTTCAATGAACACTGTCAGAATCTATATGTGATTGCCTGCTCACAAGGGGATTACATAATGTTTAAACTGGGATAAAGTTAACAAAAGCCATCTTCCCTTGGCTCAAAATGCATTACCACTTGAACAGAGAAAAAATCTGGGCTTGGAATTTATCAATATGTTTTATTATTAACGGCATATGGACAATTGCCAATGAGGTCCACAAAAGTGGTAGCCTCCCTCCGCACCAAAAGCACTCGCTCACAAGCTACCGCAGGTCGTTTCCCAACCAGAATAACCTACTTCAACTATATCCTCCGTGGCTGTTTCCTCTTTACTGCACCCATCTTCATTATGTCCATCAGCTTCTGACGGCCGGAGGAGAACGGAGGGCGTGAGCAGAGTCCATACCAGGTCTGGGTGGGTGGTCTCTGGGGACCGTCTACTGTCTATGTCTCTCTTACTCTCTGACGCTCGCTCTCTTCCTGCCAGTATGTGACAAGCTCAAGGCTCAGACGTTAAATACCCATAACATCCACTTCCACTGTTGTCACTCACAGGCACACACAAACACACACACACACAGACAGATGCACACACACACACACACACACACACACACACACACACACACACACACACACACACACACACACACACACACACACACCCACACACACACACACACACATACACACATACACACACACACACACACACACACACACACACACACACACACACACACACACACACACACACACACATGAACATATTGAAGGCCAAAAGGGTCACAGCCACGCCTCACTGTAGACATGTCTCGATCGATGTCTACAATGTGATGTTTAAGCTTTCATAACAGTGCATAAAATGCACCCATTTTAGTGGTTAAAAAACATCTTGACCTCCATTTTTCCTCAACTATAAACTGGCATAAAAGGCTGAGTTCTGAACCATAGTACAATGCTTTTTATGCTTCAGCGTTTTCTTATGGGGCATGTACATCGCGACAGCACATCTCAGAGACTAATGCCATGTTGGAAGCATAGGAACAATGGAATGCTACTTATTATGCTCGTCATTGTTAGGTAATTAAAAGACTTCCATATTTTAGGTTACGGTATATTTAATGCTTCAATATGTAACAAAGTAATCGCTTCAGCTCAACGCAAACAGGTAAGGCAACGTTTGAAACGTTTGGCTCCATAGGGTTAGGGTTAGGGTAAGGGTCACCCCTTACCCTAACCTTAACCCCTCGAGACTCCAGAGGGTTAGTGTTAGGGTTAGTGTACCCTGTGTGTGAACCCTCAGACCGTTCGTTTGGATGCCTGAGAATCATATTGAGTTGATAACCCAAATGCATTATGGGCCGCCTCCCCAGACATTTGTTGATTTCAAAGAGGTTGATACAGAAGTGACAGCAGAAATCCAATATAGAATATATCTATATCTATACACTATAATCTATATATAAACGGTATATATATATTTAGCTATACATTATAGATATATAAATACACAGCATAGTATGTTTTCTCTATAATGTATGCCCTATACATAACATTTATACTGTAAGCCTACTATGACAGTGCTACGTCGTTTTGTTAATATCACGAGTAAGAAGTAATAAGATTCAGAATCGATGGGCGAGTCCAGCGACAAAATGTGTGGTAGAAAGCATTCTTGCCTAGGCATACTCTTTAATATTTTTACGACATCGCAAAAAATGGTGAGAGCAATGGTGTCATAATGAAAACAAAGCCTTAATATATCATAAAACTGCAGGCTACTGTTCATTATTGGCTACATATGGCTACAGGTACATGCCGTTACATTAACCATATAGGCTGAATACCTGCGCGTTATCATGAGACCCATATGGAAACCATAGATTTAGACGTCACCGATTGGACAGGTTTATGTTCAGGCAGTCGTATAGTAGTAGACCGAGACCGTATTCATGTGAACAAAGCCTTCTTTAACACTCATTGGTATTGATTTTATGAGGTAAATTAATATTGCCTAAATTAGGTAAATTAATAATGCCTATTGTTAAAGCAGCCACACTGAACTTTAAGAATAATAGAAGTGCAATATTAAATTCACACTGAACTCGACTTCTGAGAACTGACGGGAGAAAAACTATGTGATCTAAGTGAAAATAATGTCTAGCTTACAGTTTATTACTGAATTGAGCATGGATTAAACGGTAGATATAGCCTATAAAGTTTGGTGAAGGAAGGCACCGTGCTGAAGGATGACTGGTGGGTCGGACTTTGGTTACCATCGATTTGGGGAGGAAAGTTGGCAACTACCGACTACTCATTTCCCTGTACGAAAATGCAGAATTGGAGGAGGTTATGTCGGCATCAAATGTGCTGTTTCAGTTGACAAAAACATGCTATTCTACCATCTTTTGACTCAACTCCAACACGGCATTAAATGCGACTTTATGGAAGCCTAAACATCAAATTGAAACTATAAACATCTACAATAAGGCGTTGTTGTTACCCTTTTGGCTTGCCATACATCAGACACTCATGTACACTCACACACAGAACCCCCCCCCCCCCACACACACACACACACAAAGACAGACACGCACCCACCTACACACACAAACACACACAGATGTATACGGTATATTCAGAATCAACTGGCACTTAGTGACTCACGGTTGGTCCCTCCATACATTATTTAGTCTATGGTGGCACTCATTGCCTATAAATAGAGGCATATCGTAGTTGTGCTGCAAATGGCCTCATGTCTTCTCAGTAGCCCTGGTGGGAGTCTCCTGCGAGCCTTCATCTTCAGGACCATGAAGCATAATGTGATCCAAGCTAGAGGGGATGGGAACAGGCACTCTGTGGTACTTGCTAACAGCAGCAGCTATATGTTCCTATAAATTACATGGACGGACATGAGAGACATATTTATTATCCATTTTCTTTTACTCTTTGCGGCAGATTTACAAGAGACCCCTGACCTATCACCCAATCAGATATTACTGAGTCAGGAGGTCCTTGTTACAACACCACACCCAAAATGTTTACTCACCACCCTTCATATTTCACTATGCATGAATCTTTTATACAATGAAGGCCAATCAGGAGCAGATTTCTCCTTTCATCCCAAAATGTTTGCGTGTAGATGATCATAAAAGGGCCTGGTTCAGTCAAGATGCAGCACGCACACACACACACACACATAAACACACACACACGCACAGCCCTCACCATCCATAGCCCTCATACGGTTTAAAACCCCCTCTTTGACATAATGGAGAGCCAATGGCACAGGACGGTATTCCTGCTACACGCATCACTTGTATCGCATTAACCTGGAGGTCACATTCTCACAGAGAACAGCTGCCTTTCATGAAGTGTCCCCTAGAGTTACAATAAAGATCACAATGTCACACAACAACACGACATCTGACAGAACCAGGCTGGCCCGACCCCAAACCTCCCTTCATCTCCTCCCCTGATGTAGGGCTTGTGCATGGTGAGGCCACATCACAATGACCGCCTCCGCTCAGGAAGGGCTTGAGAACAGGGAGGTTAGAGGTTGGAACAGGCTTTTGGTCGTTGTTAAGTCATTCATAAGGAAATGCTTTGTCATCATCGGGAGACATTGTTGCATATGAAACCGATTTCTCTTTTTTTAAAGGGACATTTTTAATTTTTGAATGAGCCTAGTTTACGGTAGATTTACATTTACTTAGGATTTGACATTATTACAACTGTCATTGCTACAAGGTAGGGGAGGCCTACCTGTGTGAGGTGGGGAGAGAGAGGGGGAGGGGGAGAGGGGGGAGAGGGGAGGAGGTGCTGAGGCCTACCTGTGTGAGGTGAGGTGAGAGAGGGGGGGGGGGGGGGGAGAGGGGGGAGAGGGGAGGAGCTGAGGCCTACCTGTGTGAGGTGGGGGTTGGGGTTGAAGCCACACTGGTTGCACACCATGGAGCGACACTGCGTGCAGGTGTTGTGGTTTGGCTGGCCGTCCGTGGAGCCCATGAGGTCGGCGGTGTTGCAGACGGGACAGAGCTTGCTGCTAGGCATGGGTGCTATCTGAGGCACTGAGTAGGGGGAGGAGGGGGCGCTGCGGTCCGGAGACGCCGACGGGGACCGCCCGCCCCGGCCGCCAGCCTCCACCTGCAGGCTCATCCTGGAGGCGTGGCCTCTGCCCGGCTCCCCTCCCTGGGGGCCGGCGGGCTGGTGGCTCTGCTGGGAGGCCAAGCGGTCCCCCGTCCCGGGGCCACTCTGGACCCCGGCTTTTGGCCCGGGGTCGGCGACGGGGGTTCTGGAGGAAGAGGAGAGAAGGATGAGGCTTGAGACTGAACACAGACCAATGAGTGGTCGGGGAAGTCTCTCCTATTCTGTTGCACTTTTCTCCTAATCCATACAATCAACAGGAAACATGTGGAATGATTATTTTAACATCAACATCTCAGCTGTAACTACCAGCTGAGCTTTTTCATTGATTGTGTCCTACTACTACGTCACTATCACTACTACTACTACACATATAACGTGTCATTCCATCAGAAATATGCAAAACGCCATGAACCATTTTGTTTGACATTTATATAGATAAACACATACATGAATTATTCACTAAACACATTGAGAGTAAAACAAGGAATTGTAAGTTTATCTTACATGAAGTGTCACTTCTTAAGGTGCCAGTGAATTTCGAATTTGTTGCCTCTACTCCCACACTATCACTCTCTCACTCTCTCTCCCACACTATCACTCTCTCACTCTCTCTCACTCTCCCACACTATCACTCTCTCACTCTCTCTCACTCTCCCACTCTCTCTCACTCTCCCACTCTCTCACTCTCCAACATTATCCCTCTCACTCTAGAACACTTTTTTTTTAATACAGTATACACACAGTATATATGCAATCTCTATATTGCATATACAATATACTAACATATACTGTATATGTTACTTGTATTGGGCCCATTGCTCTATGCTCCTGCAGTCTCACTGCCAGAAAGAGATAATAAACACACACATTGCACTATCAAACCCCTTCTACCGGCTGGAGCCGGGTCCTACAACATGCACTGTCTGGAGGCCTTCTTAGTCAGGTCTCCATAATTACTATTGAAGTCGATGTTCTAACATCCCACTACCTGTGTTGGTATAATTTGTCCTCCCGGTTCTTTGTATTTCCTGCAGCAGTGCCCTGCGTGTGGCTTCTCCTCACCTTACAGAACTGTGCCAGACACTAAACGGCATTGTGAACTTCTGGCCAGACGGCATTTGGCATTTAGCGTGGCATTTACATAAAGCAATTTTTGATTCATTCCTCATGACAACAAATGAGATGGCGCCATACTGTGCCCATTGTCCTCAAAGGCAGCCGTAGCAAACCCTTGAAGGAAGAGCCGAGCTGAGAGCACAACTAAATGTGGAGCGCGTTAGCAGCACTGAGTCACTGCTGCTAACGGGTCAGGCTGAATCAGTCTTCTGCTCTCACCAGGAATGGCTCTTCCTTCAGGCCATCAGGGTCACACTCTTCACAAAACCTGAAGGCTGGACGCTACAGTTCCACCAGCAGAATACCATCCATCTAATGGCCATAGAAGAATAGGTCCATGCCATCCAAGAACTAAATTCTAAATGACTAATCCTCATAATACTATGTAGAGCTATATTTAAACATAGCATTATTTAAAGGAATTTTCCTCTCTCAGAATTTTGTTTAAATCTCAACAGTAAATTACACAGTCTGGGATCCAGAAGGTTGTATTAATTCTAGGTCAGGTTTGCTTCTGGCATTCACAGCGAAATACAGGAAAACATCCATTTGAATAAATGCTAATAATCCAGTTTACAACTATTGTTATTATAATAGCATTCCTAACCTAAACTATATCACGAATAATCAGGATAGAATGCTTTCATCCATCCATTACCAATTATTCTTGGGTTAGTATACTCTGTATATAAGTATTATTATGACACTTATATAAGTAGAAGTACAAGTCGAAGTATGAGGATTGTACGATTGTAGTGGAACAGATAATATTTCAAAACCAGACCGACAACCATGGTTTGGTATTTGTACATGAAGTACAGATCGCACTATACTACACTATGCACTGTACTGCGACTTTTTCAAATTCACTGGGAATTTGCGGTCTGTTTTGTGTGCAAAGCAAAGACAATTCCAAGCTTTTACAAGCTGATTTGAGGTTTGATGTACTGTTTACATCCAAAGAAGATTTATAAACACCATAGCCCAGTATAAAGTTACATTTGTATAATAAATGTTCTAATGTCCATTTACTAATACAATTTACTGTTAAGTAATGTAACAGAGGTTTATATGTTGACTAGAGAGCAGATAGGAATTAGGCTTCCAGGACATTGGGGATCAAACCCTCTTCCTTTTGGTTAGGAGATGAACACCCTAAATATACAACCGATCTTCCTGCCTCCGTACCACCCCATGAAGGCTGACCACATACCATTAGTTGAGCTTTGAAAATATCTACTTGCTCAAAACATGGCTTACATAATATTCCCCTGGCATCTTTTGATAAGAAATCATTTCCATTGTTCCTTGTGAACAAAAGATTTGTGTTTTGGGCTTTTTTCACGAAGCAAATATTACTATGCTATTCAGGAAAGGAAAGGACAACATTAAATGAGACATATTATGGTGTTTTCCCAACAAGTAAACAAAGTATATGAGTTCCAGAAAACATGTTTTTGAAGCTGTTTGCTGGAAATAGCTTTTAGGAAAAAAAAATCCCCTCTGTTTCAGTCCCTTCAGAATGTGCTGTTTCTGGTGTCTGTAGCTTTAATGCAAATAAGCTGCTGCCCATTGACCAATGAGCTGTCAGAGTGAAGCACAGCATGGAGGATAAGTGATTG
This sequence comes from Gadus morhua, assembly GCF_902167405.1. Classification (NCBI taxonomy): domain Eukaryota; kingdom Metazoa; phylum Chordata; class Actinopteri; order Gadiformes; family Gadidae; genus Gadus; species Gadus morhua. The sequence continues at coordinate 22,119,373 of NC_044060.1, read as the reverse complement.
TTGCAGTTTGCTAACTCCTGGAGCTCTATAACTACATAATATTATTTTATATTATAATAATAATGCAATATAAAGGTATCTATATAATATAATATCGAATATCACGGCCAAAAGCTTTGTGCGCCTCGGATGATATTATGAATCATAAAGACTGTGTCTGACGTCTCTTGTACTTCCACAACAAGTAAAGTCTCGTAGTGGGGGTTATCCCGGCCATGGTTGAGAGGAATAAAAGGAACTTTGGCTTTGACTCAAGGGCGTAGATTTGATCTGAGCTTTGGTGGGGACACCCCCCCCCCCACACACACACACACACACACATTAAAATAACGTATGATGCATGCCTGACTTTAACTTTGTTTGATGCATTAACTGCTGATGCATATGCAGTAAACCATTTACTATAGCAACATTTCAATTCTACACATTTGCTTGGGAAGCAAAGACAAAGATTCCATCCACCTATTCAAGTATAAACCAGATCTGTCTCAAAATACGTTTTTACACTGCCAAATATGCGCGCCTTTTTCGCGGCATGGTCTGCGCGTTCACACTGCCAGAGGTAAATTGCCGGCTTGAGCTAGCACCTCAACTTACCCTCCCGGACCCTACACACATTGGCGGTTTCATTTTAATGAAGATGCGATTAGACGCTCCGTGGTGGGGGGTAGGGGGGGGGCTTGGGTAGAGGTGTTGCTGCATTGTCGCCAGAGACAACGCAGCGATATCAACATGAGTAGTTCTAGCTGGGGAAGGGCATGTGTTCATTCTATTGAAGTCTACGCAATACTATTGTATAGCCTACGATTGTTGCTTTGGAAATTTGACCCTTTTTGCAACGCATGAGGCGCTTTTTTGTTTCAACCAGAATATTGGTGGGGACATTTCAGCCGTGACTTGACATTGGTGGAGCTTTGACTCTCTGAAGTCCAGATTGAACCCCCACATGGAGGAGAAAGGGATTGTTCTCCTGGAGCTGAGCTGCCGGACTGCCGCCGAGCTCCCTCCCACGGGAGCTTCGGCGGCAGTCCGGCAGCTCCGCCGGACCCCCTGCCTGTCACATGGCAAACTTACAAATACGACATCTAGTTTTGTATGGAATCTCCCTGCTTCTGAAATGCGTGAACATCTCTGCCCAGTGCTCGTCCACTGGTCACAAAAATCGTATCTATGCTCTGATTGGAGGGGGTAGGGAAGTGGGAGGTAATATTCAAATGTGCCCCCTTCCTACGTAGGAGGGGGCGCCGAAACTGACTCGCTCGTTCGTGTCTGTAGGCGGGGTACTTTCAGAAATGCATATCTCACTCAAAAAATCATGTACAGACTTATTTTAAAGTTTGTATGCGTTTAGGAGCACCAGAGACCCAAAACAACACCCCAAATCCCAGGAAAAGTTTTGATAATATGTCCCCTTTAAAGAATGAATACAAAAATTGAAGTACATTTTTTAAAAGATTACCTAATTTTGGCCTATTGCAAGCTCTCAACACAAGCGGTCTTTGGTGGACGTAACTATCTGTCAAGCAGCACTGGAAACTAGATAGGCAGAATGATCCTTAATGTGATTCACATTATTACAAGGAAACATGAAATGGCTGAAAATAGTTAAGAGTAAAGTTATTCAAATCCTATTGTGGTTAGACAACTTATAATGATTGTGGCCTTAAAAAATACTTAACCCAAAGTGAAAGCTACAGCATTTAATCTTCCCCTTATAAAGTATTGATAGAATATCTGTATGAAATGCATGTGTATGTGCTGTATTGAAGTATTGTGCGTATAGTACAAAGTGGTTATCAACAGTGATACAGCGATAGTGTCTTGGTTGAAGTTAAACAGCAGCATACTACGGGCTTAACAATATGATGTATGATCTATGACGTGAGACTCATTTGAGAGTCTGAATTTCAAAAGTGCCATAACCACTATTGCTGTATGTTTTTATTAGGTTACCCTTTACAATTAGGGTACATTAATGAACCATTAATAAACAATCGGATAACCGTTCTGGGTTATTGTAGAAACATGACAAACTTATGACTTATATGTTTTGTGTCCGGCACTGATGAGGACCTGCTCTGTGTCCGCTCTGTCAACCTGCTCTCTATCCTTGCCTGCGAGTTATTTTATTATCGACAAACTCTGCTATCTAGCTTGCTAACGCTAGCAAAGGAAGGCGGATGTATTTTGCAGGCCCGACCCCGTTGTTTTTGACTGAAATGTTTCAGAGGATAGGCGGATTACAACAATTTGATCGCCACACCACACTTCGACAAGCCTGCTAGGACAAAGGCTTATATCCTCCTTAATCTCGCTGGACCAGAAGCCATTGGATAAGAGTATTCATTTGTATAAGGCAGCTGATGTGCGTGCGCCCGGTGACAACGGAGCAGTGATCGCCCCAGCAGAGTCCACAGAGGACCCGGACTGGAAAGAAGGTTTAGAGATATCTGCAATCCCCAAAAAAACAGAACGATGGAATGACACAAGTTCCATTCAAGAAATCTGAAAATAAGTGTTAAGTCACTCATCAGTGATTTGAGCGTCTAAGCTCAAATGTGAAGATCTGGAGATTTGACTGACAAGCTTATCTGTGACTGGATAGTGTATGGCATCACAAGAGACACTTTGAAAAATTCTCGAATCGCAGATGATCAGTCGCATTGATGAAATGATGGGAGGAAATTTGCTAAAAGCTGGCCACTACTACCTGTGTTGCGGCAGTATGGACAGTTTCAAATACCCTACATATTGGGCATTAACTCTGCGAGAGAAGTGTTTCAGCGCTCTGTGGAACAGCTGAACGTAGGTTATCCATGTTTTGTCTGTGACATCATCATCGGGGGCCATGGAGTAGCAGAGCACGATGCCAACTTGAAGAGAATGCTTGAACGTGCGAGAGAAGTAAACGTCAGACTAAATCCAGCTAAATGCTGATTTTGCTTGGACCAAGTAAACTATGCAGGCCACATCTTCACAAGCCAGGGGCTAAAAAGTGACCCTTCTAAAACTGCAGCACTAACATGCAGGTCCCCACAGACATCCGCTAACCACAGCGCTTCCTTGGCATGGTTTAACTACCTTGGCAAGTTCCCTGGTCTTCAGTAACATTGCAGCACCGATGAAATAACTGACCTACAGGGAGACTGCATGGTGCTGGTTCCAGCGGCACCAGGTGGCATTCAACCGTTTCAAGTCATGCTTGACAAGCCCACCAGTTTGGTCATACTATAATGTCAAAAGGCCAGTCACGCTTACCTTTGATACATCATGCTATGTACTTTGAGCTGCATGCAAGACTGCAGATCAGTAGCGTTTTCGTCTCACGCCCTCACCAACATGGAAACACGATATGCACAAATAGAGAAGGAGATACTGGCTGTCGTGCCTGCCTACACAAAATTGAAGGACTTCGTCTCAGGAAAGTCCACAATGGTAGAAACTGACAACTAACCTCTGGTTACTATCCCAAAGAAGCCCATTGAAACTTGGCTCAAGTTGCAAAGCTGTGACATCAACATGGATAACAAATACATGTCTGTATGGACACTCTCTCACAAGCTCCAAACACACACGCATCCCATAGCCTTGCTGAAAATGATGCTTTCAAAGTCATGTCGGAGGGTAACATCGCCAGCGCCCGCCTGGAGGACCTCAGAAGGCAGAGTCTCTACAAACCCCCGGTGCACTCATTAAACCAGGGAAGCCCATCGCTGAGAGCCTCCTCAAGCATGCTGTCTGCCTCGTCTTTTCCTCCAGAGACAAACGGACAATGGAGGATGGGATCGTCATGAAAGGTCACAAAACAGTCATCATTCAGTCATCAAATCACTTTCTCTGCAGTCCCTGAACAGAAAGTACATCATCACAAAGGCCATTCAGTTGCTGAAGCAACCATCATCTTTTGGCCAACAATGTCAAACGACATCACTGGGGAGTTTATCTCATGTGCAGAAGTGCAAAAGCACCAGATCTCATCCACAACCGTAACCTCCCCAGCTCCATCCCGTTCCAGACCTCTGATGGTCTACCGTGGCTGCAGACATTTTCAACTGGCACAGCAAACATTACCAAGTGCTTGTGGACTCATATTCCAGATGGTTTGAAATCTACCTTCTCCGAGACATGACTTCACCTGCTGTGATCACATAATGAAAGGGATACTACACAGTCCAATGCACACCACACACCCTCATCTCTGACAATGCTACATAGCACACCGGTCACGGTTTCAAGGACTTTGTAAACAATTGGATGTCATTCATGTCAGCAGCATTCCTGAGTCCCATCAGTCTAATGGTATTATGGATGGGTAGACACATGCAGCCATTCCTGTGAGCACCAACCGGTTGGAACCAGACCCAAAGAACGCCCAGCAAATAAATTCCAACTCCTCAACAACCGTCTCTCTCTGGAGGCCAACTGGGACAGGTCCAGGCCTGCTCTGACACCCGGAGGGGCTAGTGGTCCGAATGCAGACCCTCAAAGGGAACGACTATTTGTTTGAGTAAGTAGCTACCACAATATCAGAATATAATGTCTCTCACTTATGCACTTAGGGTGATATTATTGTGAATCTGCCTACATGTTAAAGGGTTATTCATAAAGATTGCCGTTGCATAGTCTACGATTATTCAGATAAAGATTGAAGGGTTGTTTACTGAATAATCATAGAACAACATAGTAAGCAAGAAATTGTCAACACTATCGCTATGTTGCTTCAAGAAGCAAACTAAAGTTAAGGGATGTAGATCATTCGGGAGTGTCCTGCTATGTTCATCATGGGCCAACATTTGTATTGTTAGTTCATGTTATTCAGTGTAGTTCAGTGTTATTAATGACAGCGCCAGTGCACATGTTGTGTCCGGCACTGATGAGGACCTGCTCTGGGACCGCTCTGCCAACCTGCTCTCTATCATAAACAAACCAGCAGTGACTTGAAGGCCCTTTCATCATTTACTTGTACAGAGGGACCAATTTCTGCAAGAATGAAGATTTCTGCAAAGCGGTTCCGCAAGATGCAACCAAATTCTTCACACTTTAACCCTTACCCTTTCATAATGTAGAAATTAATACCTTAGTTTAAATGAACAGTAAGAGATGTTGTCTCTGACATAAATTTACTGTTAATTAACAGTAAATGCTTATTACTGCATTAACCAATCTTAATGAAGTATTCATTAATGTACCCTTATTGTAACATGTTATTAGGTATAAATATATTATAATTATATTTAGGGAACAAGACTAGACTTAATTGAATGTCCCAATTTAATAATTGCAAGCCTTCCTTTACCAATACTGCAATGAATTGCATCGCTAATGTGACACATTTCAGCCACTCCCATGGGTTGTGGTTCAACTTACGCAGACAAATACAGACTACACCATTATTTATGAAGATCAGCTACAACATCTAGACTCTATAATGGTCCTTTCATAGCACCCCTCAAATATAGCTTCATAATAATAATTATTATCATCTAACTGTAATTATAATAATAATAGCAATTGTAATAACTAGTGCTATTATTAGGCCATTATTGTAAGAAACATTACTCTATAAAGGATCCTTGATTACAATGCAGAAAAACATTGTGGACAATCAGGTTGGCCACATAAGAAAGGGAGATATGGGCCACACCGCGTCACCACCTCAAGGTGTGTGGATCGATGGGACCTGCTACAAGTTTAGGGGCTAGAGATAGCCCGTTTAGTCTCTGATCGGATGAGACCGACAGGTACGGTCGTTCATCAAAAGCTGTAACGACTGTGTTCCTCTTCCAGGGACGTGGTGTCATCCTGAAAGAGGAACACTCCCATCCGGTTACAAGTGCTCAATGATGGGAACGATGGTGAATCACAATGCTCGTCACTGCGTTGGGTTGTGTTATTATCGGGCCGATGATGAGACGGTGCTATCACCATTCTCGTAAAATGGACACCACGTAGTATCGCCACCACACGCATCCAAGGTGAAGCGCTAGGCTGTCCCATCCTAAATGTTACATAGGCTCAGCTCTTTGTAGAGCAGCGGTCTACGGTAGCTCGTGTACGGAAATGTTATTGGACATGTGATCCGATATCCATGTTATTCCCGGCAACATGTATGCATCAGCCTCAATAGAGCCCCTGGAGCGGGCGTGTGATTCCGTCCTGGCCTATTAAACCGCTTTAAGGCCATATTCACGCATTGTTGACTCTAACTTGTAGGCTACATTTCGTAGGCTACGAAAAATGTTAATTCAATATCCGTGCCCATGGCACGACGGCACTGACGTTTGATCGAGAAATCGGTGTTCAACCGGATAGTGAATTGTGTTGACAAGGATATTGAAATAAATAATTAAGCGCACATTGAAGTCTATCTCGTCAACCGAATTTCCCGATGTGCTTCATTACGAGTCGTTAACTATGACCGTAACGTGACACCGGCTCTTTTTCTCGGTGCTCGTCCTACACGGTGACTACCTGTTAATCCCCGGCCCGGGTCCGGCCCCGGTCCCTCCGGCTGGCGCACCATTGCTGGGCTTGGTGAGCTGTCCAGGGGCCGGTGGTGCTGAAACGGAAGCCGGAGCCCCCGCTGCAGGGGCCGCCGGGCCGCCCTGCACCGCTGGCCCCTCGCCCTCCACGCTGCCCTCGTTCCCCATCGCTCAGCGGTCCGTCTCGGTGAAGCGCGGGTGTGGATGGTTCTTCAGCCGCGAAGAGAACTCGATCAAACTCGACGCTGTTCCCCTTCCGCCATCATCACCTACAATTCAGCACCCCGTACGGAGCAGGCGCGCTGACGGAGCGGGAGCGCGCTGACGGCCCATGAGCGCGTTAACGGAGGGGGGGCGCGCTGACGGAGGGGGAGAGCGCTGACGCAAGAGGCGGGAGCACGCCTGGTTACGCGCGCGTTCACCGGCACACATTTCAATCTATTGGATTTCTGCCTGTTCATGTTACGAGTTAATGATTCTACATTATATTGAATATTTAGGTATTTTAAACATGTTCAATAAAGACCCTATTAGCATATAGTATACCTAACCAAATGTAATGTTCTGGTACTTCAGAAAAATAAAAAATAACTATATTAAAATAAAAACGATATTAATAATTAAAAAGGAACAATGAGCACATTTTCTTTCTGTTTATTGTAGTATGAATTGGTAAGGACAAAAGCCACCTGGCCCACTGTGCAAGTGATGCTGAGCTGGCAGACAGATACATATGTACAAAACACACAGATGCACACAATAAACCACCGCTCATGGGGAGCGCTGTCAGGTACAAAAATAAGATGATGGTTCATCATTCATTTACAGGACCCAAGAGGGAAATATACACCTTCTAGTCAAAAAGAGCCGGTTCAGATCTCTGAGGTTCCAATACCTTATAAACTATACTGTGAGACCATGATTACAAAATACCAAATGACCTTCAGGAAAATGAATTCGCTCTCTTCCCTCTGTAAAGGAAATATAGAAGGCATTTTTGCATTCAATGTTCGCCTGGTACAATTACCGGCCTCTTAACTGAAGAGGCAGATCTCAAAAGGTATGACATGAGGCCTAAAATTGTAACGCATTATGTACACATACATATAAAAGAAATTGCGGCATGATACCGTTTTGTAACGAATAGGAAGCCATCTTAAAATACAACAAACAGCCTTTACAGAAGTGCACCCATTTCTTTTCCTCCTTCTTCTCTGCCGTGATTGCTTGATGCTTCATGATCTATAGGAGATGATCACCACAGAGAGTGTGTGTGTGTGTGTGTGTGTGTGTGTGTGTGTGTGTGTGTGTGTGTGTGTGTGTGTGTGTGTGTGTGTGTGTGTGTGTGTGTGGGGTTATCTATATCTATATACATTACTGCCGCTTAGCCTTGTACGGTCGTGAGCGTTTCCTGCGGTCCGGCTTCCTCTGTTTGTGCAGCCGGCCGATGCTCACGCCCTGCCGGCGGCGCACCGAGATGTTCTGCTCCACCAGGCTGGCCAGCATGCCTGTGGAACGCAGCCGTTTTAAAACCCCGATACATTCTCACACCTTCACTGAACAGTACAGCCGTTGTGTAATACTAAGTAATGGCTTGTGGGTGGAAAAGAAACCCACGCACAAAGGGAGATCTATAATTTCCACAAACGGCTGCTGTCTTCAGCCGGTGTTCTTACTGTCAGTGGTGCGGGGTTACCTCAAGTCACAGAGAACATGGATACAGGAGATGTAGAATCAACTCGCTTTATTAGGACTTACCTTCTTGTGCCAACATTGATATGAAGGTACATATGAACTCGTCATAATTGTGGGTCCTCCTCTGGTCATCAATCTAAGTTAATAAATTAAGTAAAGCGTTTAGATCGTTGAAAATTGACATTTTGAGTGTTCAGGGAAGAAAAGTGTACAAAAGAAATGCTTTTAAGGCCGTTGCTGAAAAAGGATTCTTGCCTTGTATTTCTTCCGTTTTTCCACTTCCTCTTTTAGGAAGACTTCATAATTAGCAATATCAGCTTCCACGCACTTCAGTAGAGCCAGCAGCTCCTGTACAAGAGGACAGTTGCTCTGTGTTCATCATTTCACAACAACAATAATACCAGAACAATGATGATAGACCAATAGTGAGTAAAAGGGCAAAAAACAACGTTGACCGGCAGACCCCCAGAGGAACGTGAAGCCCTGCAAAGTACCTTGGGAGAATATTTATCTCCAGGTGGCTTCTGGACTCCGACCACATCCACAGGGTCCATCTTTTCCTTGCTAGGCTTGCCCACAATTCCTTCCTTGCAGTCCTGCTCCTCCTTCACCTGTACAGACGGGCCCTCTGCACTGCCCTGGGCCTCCTCTCCTTGCTCCTCTTCTTTAATCTTCTTCTTGGGTGTAAAGGGCGGCTTGGGCCCTTTGGCAGAGGAGTCCACTGTAAAGACACACACTAGGTCAGCTGTTGAACATGGGTACAGATTGATGTGTCATCATGACTTCTTAAACCGTCTCATGTTGCTAATGAGCTGGTGGGCTCTGCGCTCTCACCAGACGGCGGGAGGGAACAGATGACCCCGTCCTCCTGAAGGTGGAGCAGCGCCACGCAGATGGACGGGCCGAGCTCGCGCACGGCGCGGTTGTGTCGGGGGTCCAGCCGCAGCAGGTCGTCCTCCCCGAACAGCACGCGGGAGAGGTGGGACGCCACCGGGCTGGACGGCCGCGTGGCCGCCTGGGAGCGTGCCGGCGAGCGCAGCGGCGAGTTGAAGGCGCTGCCGATCTCCGAGGCCGTGTCCGTGCTCTCGTTGCTGGGCGTGGGCGACGGCTGCGACGCCGCCGTGATGCTGACGCCGCCGTTGCGGCCCTCGGTGCGCACGGACAGCGGCGTGCTCAGGGCGTCCTTCCGCTGGACCTCCTTCTTCAGCTTCTCTGCCAGGACGCTGAGCGCGATCTGGCTCTCCATGCCCCCTCCCACGCGGCCCGACCGCGTCCGCAGGCTGGCCTTCCTTCTGAACCTTCAGTGGAGAGCAAACGCTATAATCAACCTGATTACAGTAGGAGCCCTTATAATAGAATCACTACTCATGATGGAACACATGTGGGAGCACTTAATGGATCTGTCTTACTATAATGTCTACCAGGAGGGGACACTGATAATACTAAATATGGAGTGTGATTGCAGCTTATACTTTTACAAAACCAGTGCTGCGCTGTGATTTGGTGGGGTACTCCATACATAAAAACAAATTACCAAGTTATTTCCAAGTACAGTGGAAGACTTTGACCAAATCCAATCTTACACAGCTAACCTGCTGGGTTTTCCCGCAGCACCAGTAACCTCTTCTTCTTCGTCCTCATAATCCTCATCGTCAGAGTACGTTGGCTTCGGTGGTGCGGCCGCTACCCTGGTGCGACCCACTCCCGCAGCCAGGTCCTCCTCTTCCTGTCCACCACAGGAAGTCACATGTTAGAACAAGGACCAAAGGGGGCACCCGTTAGAGACGCTGTTCTCCATATCCATACCTGCAGGGGGGACTTGGCGTAGTTGTGGTTATCAAGGAACGCAGGCAGGCGTTGGACGATGGGGGTGGGACTGGTGACTACCCGGGAACCTCCTCCTGGTTTACCCAGAGATTTAGCACTGCCTGAGGGATTGGAGGTAGCCTGGGATTGATCGCCTGCATCATGAGGTAAGACATGATATGTATGTAAATAGATATGTTCAGGTGACCACATCGTCAATTGATAAGGGCTCTGCTAAACAAGCCCTTTTCAAGGTGTGTGCTTGGGATTATATTCTGCAGCTATCATCATTTTACATTAACAAAGTCGTATGTCCAATTCATCAACAGGATGCCATGAGAAGCGTTTTGTTGGACAAAGGCATTTAGATAAGTTGCTCTTAAGTTGCATTCAAATAAGCAACGATAGGCTGCCCTAAATCATTACCCTTACTTTAACAATCCTTACCCTGACCTTCATGGTCCTAACCCTGAATTGAGTGATTATTAGCCTGATCCTAATAACCTTGGTCATCCTTACACTGACCTTGATTACCCTGAAACCGACCTTGATCATCCTGACATTGACCTTAACCACAATAAACCTGATCAATAATAAGTAGTCCCACACTTTGGTTATGCAGATTAAGTGCATTTAACTTGATAGCAAGGTCATTGCAACATGTCATAACAAGATTTTAAATTTAAATCAATTTGCTCTTAAAGTGAGCTTATTCCTCCCTCTCACGGAGGGCCGCACCTGGGGTCTGTGTGGCCCCCCGGGTGGTCCCGGGCTCGGCGTCCGCCTCCTTCTTGATTTCATCAGCAGAGGACTCCTGCTGCTTCTTGTCCTGGACCAGCTCGGGCTGGGTGAGCCGTATTAACTGCAGAAGAAGAAGCCCTCGTTAAGGGATCCGCGGGACACAATAGTCTTCTCCAGTGTGAAGATGTGTCAATTGAATCAGTTTACATGGAGAATTGTACATCCCCTCATCATTGTTTAATTGAATCAAACAGCATGCTCTGTGGGCTACCCCTTCACTTGTGAGCTTGTATAATTAATAAAGTTGCTACTTCCTTTCCAAGTGGTTTTATTGTTATTTAGCTGAGATGCCAAATCTCAGCCAAAGGAAATATTGAAACTATACAATGGAAGAGAGGCTTGAAATGTCTTCCTGTCGAGCTCGAATCAGGTGTTGAATGTTGTGTCGAATAGTATAGATAGAAATAGCTATATCACAAAACCGTCTGAGCGGGTGTGGTGTAAAATGGTAGGCAAACGCTGCTTTGTTTCATGTTTGTATACATCCAGAGTCTGAGGTCTTCCGGTGTCCCTTTTTGAAAGACAAATAGACTACTGCCACCTGCTGGTAGTGTGAGTAAACTCCCCTCAGGCAGGCACAGAACGTACGTGCTAGTTGGCTGCAATCTAGTTGCGCTGTATTTAGTGCAGATCTTTGGTCAAAACACGATACAACGGTCGGCCTTCACGGCGGCTAGATATCTGGTGTGTTAGGGCCTTAACCTGTTTGGAGCCTTGAGCATTTCATTCATTTGTCCCATTTGTCCCCACACCGGAAACACTGCGTATCTGAATATATTACTATGGTTAACACTCATGGAGGCGGTCGTGATTGTTTTCCAACCTGTTGTAGTCCTTCCAGGACAGTCTGTCGATTTCTCTTGAGGATTTCCAGTTTTGATTCATACTTGATCCTTCGGTCCGGTACCACGGCCATCAGGTTGAAGCGGATGTCGTGGTATGGTTCACTGGAACGGAACCAAATGGTTATCAACGTAAACATGGGAGTCCTCATTTTTTACAATGATAGCGGACAGTAACATTTCTTACCCAGCAGTTGCCAGGCCGATCCTCTCCATGATGACCCTGCGAGCCTTGTCCGTCCATTCCTCCTCCTCGCCCCAAGGCCCTGCGTTAGACGGTTTACTAAACGTCTCAGAGGCTCTTTGTAACAACTGACATTCCTTTCAATCGACTGAACATTATGTCGTGCGACAGCTTAGTTATTGCATTGATTGACGGGCGTAGAGTCTCACCATGGTCAATGGGGTAGGCTTTGAGTCCGTCCAGCTCAAAGAGGCGGTCCTTGATGGGAACATAGCTCACAAAGTGGAAGGCCTCCATGGTTCGCACAGCGCTGATTCCATTCTGCTTCTCTGGCAAGTGCCTTGGCTCCGGTCTCCATAGAAACAAGATAGCCAGATCTGTCAAAGAGCTGCCTCCACAGTGCTTAGGGCCTGGGCTAAATAATCGTTTTTTCTTGCAGCTTTATCACATAACTTTGCAGGCACTAACTGCTACCTACCTTGCATGGCTGTTGTGTGCTTTGGCGAGCTCTGGAGCATTTCCTATGGCATAGCCCTTACTCTAAAGTAAAGAAAACCTTATTAATGAATTGAACTCATTGTATTACACCAGTTATCCTTTATGTGCCTGCCTTGTTCGTTAGCAGACGAGGGAGCTGTTGGATGTTCAGTACAACTTGTATCAATGTCACAATTACATTTTAGTTCAATGTCCATTTTCACCCCAATCAGCTGTAAACTATAAGGGCATTTGGATACATAAGAATGTTGAAGGAAATGATATACATTTCTTTATGCCCAAGTGCTGTAGGGCAATGGACCACTTCCTGGAGCCAAATATCATTAGCAGGATCTCATCAGAATGGATGTGAATCTGCCCTCAGACAGAAGTAAGAACGTGTGCTAGGGGGAGATCACGCCATACCTCTGGACCAAAGCCCTTTGTGAAAGCCTTCATCCGACTGAGTGTGATGCCCAGCTCAACACCACTGCAGTTGAGAAGCACGCTCAGCAATGCATGGGTGGCGCAGGAGTTTGGTATCAGCTGAACAAATAAACAACATGAACACCAAGCCGCTCCAAATTCTTAACAAATAACTGAAGTATTGTGCCATGTTGGCCGAGGCAGGAAACAATGAGCCAACAACTCAAGCATTTTCCTTCTTCTGTTTGTTGACATTGAAAACATTTCCACCACTCCTCCCACTGCCTAGTTTTCAATAACAAAAAAAATACAGCTAATCCAACTGAAAGACTACAGATTGTCTGCTATTATTATATGCACTGTGTTCCATTTAGGGGCAATGCATGAATTGATGCAATCAGGGGCGGACTGCCCATCTGTCAGTTCTGGAGAATAACTAAACGGCAGGTAATTCCAGGAGGACCGTCTGCCGCCAGATTCTGTCTGTTCCAAAGCCATTACAAATTTACTGAAAATGAATTTATACTGAAGGAAATGGACCATTTATTTTGGTATTGTGCGCTGGGCACGCAAACATTAGCAGTCAATCAAACTGCCTCCTAAGGCGTTTTTTGAGGGCCGGTCCATCTCTGGAGACAATTTATAGACAGAACCCCAACTGCTTAACCCTTGCTCTCAGATTAACCAGGGCTAACACACCAATATTTAAGTTATTATAAGTATTACAATAGTACTATATAGTCACACTTACAGCATTATGGTATTATAGCAGCCGTTAAAATATAATCATACTTTTCTGTTAATTGTCTACTATTTGTTGTTATCTATCTATATATATGCGCTTTCTTACCTGATGTGCAAAAAACATGTCGTTAACAATTTCCTCATCAATGACAGAGGTTTCGTCAACTAAGGTGGAAACTTTCCTCCGGGATCGACGTTCCTCGATCCATTTAAACAGGAAGATGAAGCCATAAACAGGACTGAAAGAAATGGAGACAATCTGAGCTGACGTCAAATATGAAATCTTATAATAAAGCAATAACAGTAGAACAACTATGATTTGCAAGTATGCAGCTGTCAAACTACTATCCAATGCACTGCTTTTTCCTTACTTGTAATTTTATTCTAACTCTAGCCTTTTCCTTCAGCAGCAAAAAGGTACATTTACATATATAACATTTGAATATCAAATAAAGATGTAAAACATATATATAATATAACCATTTGATCAAGCACAACAACATAACGTTACCTTTGACACTTGCTTTGTAGGTCATATATTTCTTCTACTTGGACACCTTTGACCCCTGCATAAGATTACAGTTGTTCATTGTTGTATTGCTCTCCACTTAATGATCCATAAATATTTAATCATTATATGCAACGGTATGTATGCTTAAACATTAGAAATCTGACACTCACCAAAGTCTTCCACCAGCAGAGTAAACAGTCCTGTAGTACAGCAAATAATAGACAAACATTTTAATTATAATCTTTCCTTTCTTCAATAAAATGAACAATATGTGCTCCGTATGGGCCCCATACATTTCCACATCAATCTAACATCACTGTGTTTAACCTGTCTTTAGTGGCTGTGCAATGATAGCCAGCAAGACAATATAACCATCCACATACAACTGTTTGTGCGATGGCTGTTATTTTTATATTACTACATGTAAACAGAAGTACAAGCCTCCTCGGAGTTCTGTTTAAGCTAAGTAATAGCGGTGGATTATGATTTTTGATAAACCCGAGTGGTCTCTGAAGCTAGCTGGAGGCTAGCCGTACTTCGCCATCCCCCTGATAATGTCCCGTAACACGTCTTACCCGGGTCGCTCTCGAGTTCCAGCCAGCCTTTGTTCATCTTTGCATTCTTGCACACTATAGCTAAAAAAACGATCTATGCAAACCCATGATCACAAAATGCATTTGAATCGGTAATGTTAGCATAAGCTGGTGAGAACTGAAAAATAAACACAAAAGAGACCGTGGGCGACTACATTCTACGTCATCACGACGACGGTAATAACAGTCTCTCTCTCTCTCTCTCTCTCTCTCTCTCTCTCTCTCTCTCTCTCTCTCTCTCTCTCTCTCTCTCTCTCTCTCTCTCTCTCTCTCTCTCTCTCTCTCTCTCTCTCTCTCTCTCTCTCTCTCTCTCTCTCTCTCTCTCTCTCTCTCTCTCTCTCTCTCTCTCTCTCTCTCTCTCTCTCTCTCTCTCTCTCTCTCTCTCTCTCTCTCTCTCTCTCTCTCTCTCTCTCTCTCTCTCTCTCTCTCTCTCTCTCCCTCTCCCTCTCCCTCTCCCTCTCCCTCTCTCTCTCTCTCTCTCTCTCGCGCTCTCTCTCTCTCTCTCTCTCTCTCTCTCTCTCTCTCTCTCTCTCTCTCTCTCTCTCTCTCTCTCTCTCTCTCTCTCTCTCTCTCTCTCTCTCTCTCTCTCTCTCTCTCTCTCTCTCTCTCTCTCTATATTAAATACAAAAATGTAAAAGGTCAAATATGGAAAAATCCTGTATATAATATCGCATATAACAAGTGCTATTTACAGTGTGCAGGATATTTACAGTTGTACAATTATTGTGAAAATACAGAAAAAGTGAAGGTAGTCCTTAATAAATATTATGGTTGAAGTCCTCTCTGCTGCTTTGATTGTACATTGCTGCACTCATATAGCTAGATAGATTAAAGATTAGTTTTAGACAAGTGGTAATAACACACATGATATAGACAGTGTGTATGTTGTACTCATACCCATGGACATATTAAATGTTGTACCACCAGAGTGCTACCGGAGTTCATTCCCCAGCGGAACCTTTGATTAGACTCACCGCCTCCCGTCGTCAGGGGACGGACATAACGGGCACACTGCAAAAAAATGGCAAATTAGCAGCCTTTGACAGTCCATTTATTCAAATATATAAATGTAAATTGATTAATCATCATCGTAACCCCAGAGCTATACTTCACGAAAGAGTAACGTTAACGTATGAGAGGTAAGGTTTCAACAAAGCTATTGCGGGTTCTTCGAGATTTATATCTCGTTGCTGCATCTTAGCTAGCCGAGCGCGATAGCCTCAACTTAGCTCCTGTTAGCGGAGTAACGCTATCGTTGAAAATCAGACAGCAGAGCAGATCAAGAGCAAACGTTCGCCTCCTAGTTCGCAAACCAGTCACACTCCTTTGTTGGCAAGAATAAATTATAGAAGTTGTCTGTACCTGTTTGGGAACGCGGTCTTTGTTGTGTAACCTCCTCCTTTGGCCATAGTAACGCTACAGTACAACTTCATCTTTTATTACTAGCCACACAGCTTGAAATGCTTCTGCTAACATAACACCGTAAGAACACTTCCCAATATTACAGATCAAATGTTGGATGATAGGCCAGTAGGTATCATGCCGAATCACCAAATTGTCCTAATATGCTGGGACTATTTGTTTATGAAAGCACTTTGTTTTAGAGATCAAGTGAAAACAAATGTTTAACTTGGTATTAAATGCTATGAAATAACTATTGTTATTGTGGGTTTTTTTTAGGATCGAAATGAAATGAGGTTGTATAGGTAATACTCAGAGTCCCATAAGACACCATGTCTGAAGAGGCGGTATCAGAAAGTGAACTGGAGCAAAGCCTTAACAGTGAAGAAGAGGATTTGGAAAATGAAGAAGAAGAAGAAGAAGAAGAAGAAGAGGATGATGGGGATGGAGATGATGAAGATGATGAAGATGATGCAGTTGGTGAGTGATGAGAAATGTGTCCCTGCATTCATTTGATACATGGAAAGGAGTATACATGTAAACAACTGTACTACCGTTAAGAGGTGTAATTTTAATCATTCTAGGATGGAAAATATGGTATATATGCAGATTTATTTTGCGTTCATAGCTTCATGAACATTTGGAGGATGATATATTAATATTGACTTGACATTGGGTTCTGTAGTTGACAATGTAATGAGTTAACATTATGATCGATGGTTCTCTATTTTTGGAGTCGATTTGCTTCATTGTGTACCTCCCAGACAGCTACAATGATTTATTAGCACTTAGATGACCAATGTCCTCTTGTCCTGACAGAGCAAACTGGTAGTCCCCAGGACAACGCAGAAACATCTCGGGATGGCGAGGAGTCCGTTAACTCCGGGGAGCCCTCTTCTGAGCCTTCGTCCCAGCCCCCATCTCGCCCCCCCTCCCGAACTCCATCCAGACCTCCATCTCGACCTCCGTCGAGACCTGCTTCTTCCTCCCAGCCTCAAGCCAGTCCAGAGGACTCCAGCCAGAGCAAGCCAACTGTGCTCAAAACTAAAACCCCAAAGACTAAATCATCCAAATCCTCCAAGTCCGCAAAGTCCTCAAAATCCTCCAAGTCCTCCAAGTCCTCAAAGTCCTCCAAAGGTTCCAGACTATCAAAGACATCGAAACCTACACACATGAGGAAGAACATCAGGTACACTGCCCTCAGTTGTTAAATATCTGCATCCCATCTCGTGTTTTCTTTGCCCTCTGTAACTCTTGTGTTGTTACAGAAAGCTGCTGAAGGAGCATCAGCTGGAGGCTGGGACCAAAGCGGCCCAGCAGGAGGAGATGGAGCGGCGGAAGCGCCTAGAGCAGCAGCGAAAGGACTTCCCCACCACAGCCCCACCGGTTGCTGAACCTCAATCAGGTTACCCCTGTTAGCTAACCTGTTAACTTACCGTGGCTATCCAGTTAACTCAATTTCTGCTTTTTAATAATTTTCTTCATCTTAATTGTCTTTTTTCTGTTCCTTTCTCCCTTGGCCTCTTCCACACTAGCAGACACTACATTAAGGGCAGGGGAAGCAGCCCAGTTGGTTCCCACTTTGCTCAGCAAGCAGGAAATCATCTGTCTGGATAGTAGTGGTGGTGAGGAGGAGGAGGAAGAAGAGGAGGAGGAGGAAGACGACAAGGAAGAAGCCTCCAAGCTTCCTGGTAAGAAGTTGAAAATTATACTGCTTTAAAATCAAACATATCCTAGTTGAAATATATTGGTTAAATGAATATGACTGCACAATATGTGAAGCGATCTTTCCTGCATCCAACCTTGGAGTCTCTCACTCCTCATCGATCGACAAATGTTAACAGTGCGGCTCATTTGCTCCGATGTAGACTCTGATGTAATTGAGCTGAGTTCTGGGGACGAGGACGCCCTACAAATCAGTAGCGAGTCCGCTGACGAGGAGGCGGAGGGTGGAGGCACGCAGGAGAGCAGCGGCGCCCATGTCAACGATGCGCTGAACCAGCCCGATACCCAGGGGCGAGTGCTGGTCAACATCAACCACCCAGCCGACGAGGAAGACCTCTACCTCGCCCCGCAGTTAGCCAGGGCTGTTAAACCTCACCAGGTCGGCACTCTTACCATGCTCTCGCTCTCTCGCTCTCTCGCTCTTCCTCCATCCCTCTCTCTCAATGGCTCACTTATATGGAACCACTCTTAAACTTAATTTTATGCATGGGCCTTTAAGGGCAGCTTTTGTGTGCATTTCTTATTGGTTAATCCATCTTATCTTGTCTCCATCATCTGTAAGGTTGGAGGAATCCGCTTTTTGTATGATAACCTTGTGGAGTCCCTGGAGAGGTACAAGAGTAGCAGTGGTTTTGGCTGCATCCTGGCTCACAGCATGGGGCTGGGGAAAACCCTGCAGGTCATCTCCTTCGTAGACATCCTGCTAAGGCACACTGGGGCCCATACCGTGTTGGCCATTGTCCCTGTGAGTATACTGATCCTGTGAATCATTTCCATGCTATTGCTCTGTACACTTACGTATGTCTGCTTCACTGTAATTTAAGCGATTGAACCGAATCAATTGTAAGTGCTCGTATTTCTTCCCCCCAGGTGAACACCCTTCAGAACTGGCTAACCGAGTTCAACCTCTGGCTTCCTCCCCAAGAAGCCCTGCCACCCGACACCGACCCTGCCTTCGCCACGGGCCGTACATTCAGAGTTCACATTCTCAACGACGAGCACAAGTATGTAGAATAAGCCCCTCTGTGTGGAGGAGTTAAAGCGTTAAAACTGCCACCAGTAATCAACCAATGGACAAGTCCATCGCCAAAAACAATGGCCGCTTAATGTTGCAGTTTTATGCAAATATTTGGTTCATGGATCATTATAAAGTAATTGTTAATTTTTTGGGCTGTTTGTCAGATAAAAAAACAACTATTGACTAGTGTCAGGCCTGGTTTTTGTCCCGGGAGGTCGGATTTCAACGTGTGTGTTCTTGCAGAACGACGGTGGCCAGGGCGAAGGTGGTGGAGGACTGGTCAAGAGACGGAGGAGTGCTCCTCATGGGCTATGAGATGTACCGCCTGCTGTCTATGAAGAAGACTTTCGTCATGGGCCGCAAGAGGAAGTCTAAAAAGCCTGCCGGGCCCATCATCATCGACCTCGACGAGGAGGACCGACAGCAGGAGCTCATGAAAGGTCAGGGAAGGTCATCAGTCACAAAGACGCTGAAATTAGCATGATTTTTCAGTTTTGATTTCTTCACTACCTATCCCAAGACTTCACAGGTATTAAGTATCAGAAATATTGTATCTCCATTCTTTACAACAGGTTAAGACATATTGCATCTGCTTTGTTTACTTCAGGTATAGAGATTTTTTTTCCAGAATCGAGCAGCCCTAACCTCAGGCACAGAGACTGTATCTCCTGTGCTTACCTCAGGCACAGAGACTGTATCTCCTGTGTTTACCTCAGGTATAGAGACGGTATCTCCCATGTTCACCCCAGGTATCGAGCGGTCCATCGCCCGGCCCGGCCCTGACGTGGTGATCTGTGACGAGGGCCACCGCATCAAGAACTGCCACGCCAACACGTCACAGGCCCTGAAGAGCATCCGCTCGCGGCGCCGCGTGGTGCTGACCGGCTACCCGCTGCAGAACAACCTCATCGAGTACTGGTGCATGGTGGACTTCGTCCGGCCTGACTTCCTGGGCACGCGGCAGGAGTTCAGCAACATGTTCGAGCGGCCCATCCTGAACGGGCAGTGTGTGGACAGCACGCCGCAGGACGGACGGCTCATGCGCTACCGCAGCCACGTGCTGCACAGCCTGCTGGAGGGCTTCGTGCAGAGGTGAGCCCCCCCGCCTCTGGAAGGCGTTATGGGACGTGTAGATGTGGTGTTGGATGAGCTTATGCGTTTCTTGTGCAAGGTTATTTATCCGTGAGCTGACTCGTTTGGGGCTGGGGTAAAATGAATGCCTCTATTTCATATTGACCACATTACTATTAGATTTTTTTTTCTTTGATTTAACTCGAAAATTCATTGAGCAAAGCACTCATTTGCAATGATGTCAAGTGAAATACATTGGAAATACAAAGAACTAGAGAATTACAAAGGATACATAGATAAATAGCAGGATAAAAATGTTAAGAGCAGAAAAACAAAAACAGACAATTTAACATATAAATAATAACAAACCAAATTAAATAAAACAATTACATGAATGAGACATTCTCTCTCTCGCTCTCGCTCTCTCTCTCTCTCTCTCTGCAATACATTTGACCTTTCAGATTTTTCAGTTAAATTAATTTGACATTTTTAGCATTGCTTTGCGCTTTTTTCATTCAGCTGTCACTTTATTTGTTTCCAACCATTTCCATTTTCTTGAATGGTGTGCATGTTGACATTGTTTACTCCATTTAGAGTGTTGAACTTTGCTTCAAATCCCTTCACTTGATTTAAGGCATTTAACGTTTCTTTATGAAAAATATTTTCAACCTCACTTTGTGCTACAGCACTGACTGCATTTTCTGCAGGAAATGCATTTTCTTGTTATAATTGTTAACAAGAAAACCGCCCTAGCCAACGTCGATCTGGCACGTCTAATTATGCAATGTCGTAACACACACCCGAGTAGTTCCTTCATTCCACCAAGAGCTCCCCATCTAGAGCTCACAGAACTCCCTGGATAGTAAGAAGGGAGTAGTGACATAGTTATTTTATAGATAGTCAGAGCTATTTTGTCGGTAAATAACTAATGCCATAATCTAGATATCCTTCCATTATTCCTATCCCTACGGAGTCTGTGCATCATCCTGTTTTCCCCGTAGAGCACGGTAACGGTCTGTGGTGCTGTCATGGTAACAGTCTCTCGTTCTGTGTTTCTGGGTTGCAGGCGAGGCCACGACGTGCTGCGAGACCAACTCCCCTCCAAGGAGGAGCATGTGATGCTGGTGCGCCTGTCGCCCATCCAGAGAGCGCTCTACACGGAGTTCATGAACCGCTTCCGAGAGGCCGGCAACAGCGGCTGGCTGGGCCTCAACCCCCTGAAGGCCTTCTGCGTCTGCTGCAAGGTGGGACTATTTCTATTTGCTTTAGCTCTCTTTTTATATGAGAAGCATGGTTGGGTGCGTGCCGTGCAGGCATCACTCGTTAAAGGAGAAATCCGGTGTGAAATGGATCTGGGACATGTTTAGTATGATAACGAGTTGGAATGGTCGTTTGTGAGCAAAAAAGCGCATATGGACGCATTCTTAAGTTGGCTGTTTGTAGCCGATTCTATCAAAACGCTATAAACTGGGAACGATAGGGGCATGACTCATGGTAAAAACTAAATCGCTATTATAAACCGCTTACAAGGCTAGAAGTAGCCCGACACTTCTTTTGGTAGTAGTGTAATAAGGGTCTTAACATATAAAACGAGGCATTGATAACTTTGTAAGTGTATAGATTGTTTATTAAAAAGGACATTTTATACACACAATACCATCAGTAGTTCACCTGTCGACGCCATCTTGTTTTTAAGACTCGATTGGCGAACACAGAGCTTGCGTGTTGTTGACGGATGTCACTAGCTCTGTGTTCGTCAATCTACCTATCGAGTCTTAAAAACAAGATGGCGTTTTGATAGAAACGGCTAAAAACAGCCATCTTAAGAATGCGTCTTTGCGCTTTTTTGCTCCCAAACGAACATTCCAACTCATTATCATGCCAAACTTATCCCAAATCCGTTTTACACCGGATGTCTCCCTAAGTTCCACTGTGCAACTCGTTTGAAAAATGTGACATCGGCCCAAACCTACTTTCT
The DNA here is from genome assembly GCF_902167405.1 of Gadus morhua. NCBI lineage: Eukaryota > Metazoa > Chordata > Actinopteri > Gadiformes > Gadidae > Gadus > Gadus morhua. The sequence continues at coordinate 22,097,619 of NC_044060.1, read as the reverse complement.
AACCCTTTCTGTCCATTTGGGTCTTAACAAATAAGTGTGGTTGTGTTTTGTGTGAAGATCTGGAACCACCCCGACGTGCTGTTTGAGACGCTGCAGAAGGAGAACCTGGCCAACGAGCAGGACCTGGACCTGGACGACCTTGCCTCTAACCCCAGGGGCCCCTCTGCCGGCCTCAAGGGCAAGGCCAACGCCGCTCTGCCTCCCATCAACCACAGTCAGGAACGAGCCAATCAAGTCATCACCTACGAATGGGTGCGGCACCACTACGACTCTCTGTTCGCAGCCTAGAAAACGGATCACATTCAAGTTTCTGATGTTTCATTTTCATTAAGTTGTGCTATTCATTTATTTGGGCACTAATAGACAGCAGAATTCAGAAACGTTCCAGTCTGTTGGATCACTAGCCTGCCAGATTGTTATTTTTGTCTTCCTGGCCTGGAAGAGACATTTTGCCTTTCTTTAAATGGGGCTGTACCCCTCTCATACTTCTCGATTATTCGGCTATTTGTGTTTTTAAAAAATAACTAGAAATGCTTTTTCAAGTTTTACATGGCATTGCGGTAACGAAATCGTCTCCTCTGTCCACCCCGCTCACGACATTGTTTCATTGAACACACACCCTGAGCAGAATGTGCTGTTAGATCCCTGCTTAGGATACATTTATTACTGAATATCCAATCTCTTAAACTAAGGTGAACAAGAGCAATACGCGATGGATCAATCCATAGTGCTTGACTTGTAGTTTTGTTGTCGACTGAGTTATTGTAGTACCATATTTTCCGCACTATAAGGCGCACCGGATTATAAGGTGCACTGTCGTTTTTGAGAAAATCATAGACTTTTAAGTGCGCCTTATAGTGCGGAAAATACGGTACAGCTCTCCCAACTTTTTGAGCATAATAGTCCAGATGTTCTTTTCACTGATGTCACCTTCACAATATCTTACATAAGATAAGAGTGTGAAGCCTGTGATGCATTAGTTATTTTCTCTTTTCCGTGATTAATATGTAAAATTATTTCTCTATCGTTAGCCTCTATATCATGTTGTGGTATTATAATGCAGGTACCTGCCATGGTTCTGAAGACGTTGAATGGACCAAGTCACTTTAAACGTACAGAAGTCATCAAGTTGAGGTATTACCTTTGTTTCCTCAGGCTAAAGACATCATGTCCAGGTACAGGACCGGGGTACTGGAGAACTCTGCCAAGATGGTTCTGCTCTTCCATCTGATTGAAGAGAGCGTGCGGACCGGTGACAAGATCCTGGTGTTCAGGTCTGTCCTTCCTGTCCTTTGGACTACACTTCCTTTAAATGAGACTTGCTCATTTATTAGAACTTGTACCTTTAGTCTTTACTCCATTCTGATGGATTGATTTTTATCCTTTTCATTATGGAGCAGATTTGGCCTTGTATGCATTGTAATCATCAGTGGCCAATAACAGCAGAACCCCTCTCTTCATGTGTAAGACGGCTGTTGTAATGTGCATTGTTCTTCAACCGTTCAGCCAGAGCTTGTCTACCCTAACGGTGATCGAGGACTTCTTGGCGAAGAGGCCCGTACCGGTACATGGAGACATGCCCAGCCAGCCCTGGGTCCGCAACATCAACTACTACAGTGAGTCCTCCGTGCTTTGCCCGATTCTCACAGAGACCACCTCCCACGTTGTAGATGATCAGTTATCATAGCTGTCATTTACCTCATAAGTACCTCGTTGGCCCGCGCTGCTGACAAATAGATTTGAACTAATGATTGATTAAACTTTCCGATCTATCTTTTGATTATTCTGAATAAATAAGTCCACATTATACACGCCTTCATGAAATATGCCAATGTATAATGCAACTTTCAGTATGGCTGAGTCCTTTACTTAATGTGGCTCTAGGCTCGATTTAAGATCCAACCGTCTGCTATTGGTGACTGAAATGAGTATCTGTTTTTAGTCAACTTGTCTGTCTATCACAGATCAGTTTTATTAGTGATGCAGTAGAGATGAATTTGATGTAATAATGGTCCTCCCTCTTCTCCTTAGGGCTGGATGGAAGTACATCCTCCTCAGAGAGAGAGAGACTCATCAACCAGTTCAATGACCCGCAGAACATCAATGCATGGGTGTTCCTACTGTCTACAAGGTAACACACACACACACACACTCACACTCACACACTCTAAAGGGCTGATTATGGTGATACCTATCAGTCGCTTTGACGTAGTCGTGAACCTTTTGGTTCTGCGTCGGGTTAACGTGTCGCTATTCATGTCCGTGGTTAAGAGAGAAAAAATGATTTGTCTTTGTCTGTGCATGCTATTACTTTACAATTGGTCTACTACTAGAAGCTGAATACGACTCAAACAATGTGCACAAAAAACAGAAGATATGCTGCTAGTCGGTCGTCGCTGTCCATTCTGGTCAAAACGTCTCAATTTTTTCATCGATTACTAGCGGGTAAAAAGAGAAAAGGTTTCGGCCATGAAGGAAAGATTGACATGTTTGGCCTTTGATTTTTTACATACAAAGCTTAACGTTGGGAATGATGTAGTTAGCGGACCAATCACAGCCCTTGCGGCTGCGTCGCCTTGACGCCAGGTTAGGATTTTTGGGAGGCGCACTCCAGGTCTTTGAGGTTGACGCAAAGAGAGTCCGCAAGGACGTAACGTGTCGGTAACCCCCTTGCGTTGCGTCAACGAGGAACCTTAAAGAGCCCTTTACACTTACACACACACACACGCACGCACGCTCAAACTCAAACTCGCACACACACGCACGCACGCACACGCGCGCGCGCACTCAAACACACACACTCCCACACAATCAAACACACACACACGCGCACAATCAAACACACACACACTGAACTCCCTCACACACAGACACACACTCAGGTCTCCATGTGGCTGTGCTGCTGCAGGGCGGGTTGCCTGGGCGTGAACCTGATCGGGGCCAACCGCGTGGTGGTGTTCGACGCCTCCTGGAACCCGTGCCACGACGCCCAGGCCGTGTGCCGGGTGTACCGCTACGGCCAGAGGAAGCCCTGCCATATCTACCGGCTGGTGTGCGACTTCACCCTGGAGAAGAAGATCTACGACCGGCAGGTCTCCAAGCAGGGCATGTCGGGTAAGAGACGGCTCGGCCCAGGGGTTGGCTGGGGAAATGCAATGAAGACGTGTCAAACATGAGCACTGAAACCCAGGCATGTGGTCTGCTGAGCAGGGCCAACCCCTATGGCCAGCCCATGGGGTCGTCCATCTGCTCTTGTCACACCAAATTCTCACTCTATATTGTGTAAGAAATTACATTGATTATGAATGAAAATAACATTATGATGTTTTAATATTAATATTTTATTATGATATAATGCATGTTGTTTATTAGGCTATAATACTTCTAAGACATGAAGTCAAAACATCCCTGTTTTCACAACTTTGAGCTTGCCCGACCTCATTGATACTGCTAGCCATCATTTACTGAACCTTCACTGGGCTCTGAACCAGATCGTGTGGTGGACGACCTCAACCCCGTGCTAAACTTCACGCGAAAGGAGGTGGAGTCCCTGCTGCACTTTGTGGAGGAGGAGCCCGACCAAAAGTACTCCCTGAAGCCCCAGGAGGACATGGAGTCGGTGATGAGCCAGGCCTGCCTGCTCTACCCTCACCTCATCACCAAGGTACCGGCTCCCAGCTCGCTGCTGCTGCTGCATGGACCCACTCAGGAATAACCGCTTATGAGCACTTCGAATCGATTTGGACATTTACTTAGTTAATCACCCAAGCATGTTTTCCCCGTTTCCCTCTGGCTCCTTCCCTTGTTCTGAGCAGGTGCCATCTGTTATCTTCTGTCCGTAGATCCCCTTCCACCACGAGTCTCTTCTGATGGACCGGAAGGAGTCCAAGTTGACCAAGGCAGAGAAGAGAGCCGCCAAGAAGAGCTACGAGGACGAGAAGAGGGCCTGTGTCCCGTACTCGCGTCCGTCCTACGCCCACTACTACCCCACCAGCGACCAAACCCTCGCCAACATACCAGCGTTCAGCCAGCGCAACTGGTTAGTTCCTTCTTAGAAAAGGGGATCACAACGGTTTTTGACCCCCCCCCATGTCTGCAGCCGACTGCTGACCATCCTCGACTGAGATAAATAATCGTTAAACGCTCCTTGACCCTCTGGATTCTCAGCTTTTATTCGACGTTCAGTTTGTGTAGACCCGATGATGGGAGAAGATCACCACTGCTGTGCATGTGCAGTTACGCAACTTTAGTTATAAGCCCCTTATTTTGTTTGAGGTTGGATTTGCCTTGTTTAGCTAACAATGTATATGATGCACTAGAGGTTGAGAATCTAATCTTTCTAGGGGTGTGACCGCTTTCTTATGGGTTTAATGCCTCAGAATTTCCACTTGCAATTGGGGGGGCAGGGGCTTTGCCCGGATGAAGACGTTAATGAGCTGTATCGGTAGTTGCTTAGGTTGAATGCCTTTGCTGCAGCTCACAATACTAATTAACAAAAGACTTGAGATTTGTGTGTGTTTTTAATTTGTATGGCCTTTGTGTGTTTCAGGTGTCCCGGTGGCAGGCCAGAGGACAAGCCCGTGGCTAGTGTCCGGCCCATCCAGTCCACTCCCATCCCCATGATGCCTCGGCAGGCCAGCATGGCCGGGTCCAGCTCTGGAGGGGGCGGCTTTCCTGTCAACTTCCTGCAGAAGGCGGGAGTTTATGTCCAGAGGATCGTAACAACAACTGGTAATCATCTAGTGTCATCCTCTGTTACACTCTCCAATCACTAGTGTCATCCTCCAGTAAACACTCCTGAATCCGTAGCTATCTAATGATGTTCTTTACTTAATGGCCGTTTAATGACCAAAATTGCTCTGTAATTAATCCCAAATGTATGTATTTTTTCAGACATTGTTATTCCAGGAGCCAACAGTAATTCAGAGGCCCAGGCCAGAATAGGAGCAGGAGAAAGCATCCATGTCATCAAGGGTTCTAAAGGTAGGAACAGTCCCATTGGACAGCACTTTCACATGTTGTAAAAGCTCATGTGATGGAATACCTGAACTCTGTCTTTTTCTTTTTACCCCAGGTACCTACATTAGGACCAATGATGGTCGAATCTTTGCCATTCGATCCGGAAAGATCAGCCGGCAAGCAACGGGAGGCTCCTCATCTTCAAGAGGTACAGTATATACTTAAAGCAGTGAAGTCCTCTTAGAGCAACCGGGTCGTCTTGTAGAAGTTAAGTCCTCTTATAGTATTTAAGTCCTCTTACAGTATTGAAGTCCTCATTTAGTATTCATGTCCTCACTCATAGTAGTGAAGTCCTCTTGTAGCAGTGAAGTCCTGTTACAATAGTGTACTCATTCAGGTCCTCTTCTAGTGATCAAGTCCTTACAATAACTGTCCCATTTATTTATTTCTGGACTATGTTCGAGGCATTCCTTGATGGGGTCTTGATGGAAATGACTAATAAATTACCTAATTATTTATCTGTGGATTAAACTAAAGATTTCTAGACATAACCCTTAATTTGTTTTGGTAAACCTTTGCTTAAATATCATAGCAACTGTGCTGCCCTGGAAGCGTCCCCCTCCCCTAGCTCATCCTTAGCTCACGGAGCCAGCCTCTGTATTCGCTAGACAGTAGCACCATCTAGAGGGCAAAACAGCAATACACCTGGGGCCTCTACGAATAGTCAAATCTCCTCTGCCTCCATCTGCCTCCTTTCCTTAACCTTTGTGGAAAACATCATCGGGTCAAGGAGAGATGAAAAAGTGATTCCTTTCGAACATAGGAAAAGACAGCACTGTTTAAAAAGAATTTGACTCCACTCTTCCTAACCGACGTCATTGCACGACGGCGGGTATTGCCGACCTCTAGCGTCTCTAGTGTGAAACTACAATTTTCCGAAGATTGACTAAACAAGCGCTCTTTGATCCATGCGTTCTTGTCGTACTGATTTCAATCGGGTTATCGCCAAAAGTGAGAATCACTTAGGTCGGACTTGGCCAACGGGAATATTTTAGGCCACTTGAATTCCAATTCACATGTGAAAGAAAATAGGCTAAACTTATGTTGATGTTGAAATGAACCGCCCCCAGTAGTCTTTCTTAAATATGAAGTTGGCATTTTCTTTTCTTATGGTGTATTTTATGTGCTTACTAACCAGCAATAAATTAATTCATTTATATTCAAATAATTATGTTTCTGGAATTGATATCCATTATAATCAATTGTATTTTCTTCTCTTCTATTCTTCTGCTTTACCGCGTCCCTCATGCGTCTTCGCGTAGAGTCTGTAAACTTCGTCGGTGGCATGTTGCTTTAAATATTGCCACCGCAAAGGATTATGGGATACCACTATCTCCTTTCCTTTCGCAAAGGAAGCTCAGGAGTAACCTATGCTAAAGGAGGGTTAATGGAAGCATCGCGGCTCCTTTCCTAAGCATTTTTAGAATTCGAACCACCTTTCCTCCAAGCACTTCCGGGTCATCCCCATCTCCTATGCAAAAAAGAGAATTCATAGAGGCCCCTGGTGTTTGATAATACCCCGTACACTACGCAGGCACGCAGAACTGAGTGGAGTGTGTATTGGACAGGGCTCATCACCATGACTGACATGAAAGGCCTTTTTAGAGGAAACTTCGTTTGAAATTAAGATCCCAATAGTATTCTGCTAGGTCAAGCCATAGGCTGGATTATTTCGGCTTAAGCTACATTTTATAAACATCCATGTTTTTGGTGATAAAATTACTCCTAGCTATACTAAATGTTTTCATTGTGCGTGTAGAAAATGTTTCATTAGGATCTTATTGCAGATGTTGTTTTTGCATGTAGAAGCATATGTAAATCTGTAAAGCATTATTTCAGTTTGCATTTCAAATAAGTGAATTGCCATAGAGGACAGAAAAGCGATGTGTCTTTTCCTGCCACCAACTCACGGCCCTGATGTCCGTCCTCGTTCATCCAGACCTGCAGGGTTCCCAGGCTCGCGCCATCAACGGCTGCTCCTCCCCGACCCAGAGCAGCCCGGACGGACCCCCGCGGCCCTCCTCCCCCGAGAGCCCTGAGATCCTGCGAGAACTCCGGCGCTACGCGGCCTCCGCCGACGAGGACATGGCGGGGGCGCCCGGCGGCCTGCCCTCACCGCTGGACATGTCGTCCGGCGCCGCCAGCGACTCCCAGCACTACCAGTCCGGTGACCTCAGAGACGACCTCCCCGCAGCCTCCGCCTCTGACCTCCGTGGCAACAAGCGCAAGCTGAGCGCCAACAGCAGCAACAAGCCGTTCAGCAGCAAGCGCGCTTCTGCGGCCGGCCGCTACCAGGGCATGTCCCTGGGCAGCGGCGGCTCCTACCCACAGGCCGGCCTCACCTCGTCCTCCTCCATGATGGGGAACATGGGTCACATGACCCACCCGTACCACATGGGCACCGGCGGGGGTCCCTCCTCCTTCCTCCAGAACGCAGGGCAGGCGCTGGGCGACCTGCAGGCCATGTTCCCGTCGGCCGCGTCGGACCTGCTGGGCCAGGGGAACGGACACCTGCCCTCCACGGTCCCCTCTTGCTCCTCCCTCTCCTCCGTCTACTCGTCCGCCGGGCCGGCCGTGTCGGCCGCCTCCACCTCCTCCTCCTCCTCCCCCTCCTCCTCCTCGCTGGCGCAGGGCTCCCTGCCGCCCTACCTGATGAACCCCAGTATGGCCGGCCTGCTGTCCCCGGGCTACTCCCTCAACTACGGCGGGTCCGAGCCCAGAATGTACTCCAACCCGCCCGGGGGGTTCCCGTCGTCGGGCCCCGGCCCCTACAGCGGCTCCCGCTCCAGCCTGCTGGGCATGGCGCTGAGCCAGGCGGACGGCCCGCTCGCCGGGGACACCGACCACAGTAGCTCTGACGATGACGTCATCGAGGTGATGGGCCAATAGACCATCAGAACACCTGGCACGTGATTGGCTCCTCAGCCGCAGCCCCTTCCTTCCTCACCCCCATGTCATTAATTGTGAATCACCATGTAAGGGACAAGACCTTTCACTACCAGTTTACATGAACAGTTGTGGGGGGGTTGTGGAAGACACTAGTAGTTTAGATGGTTCTGCCTGCCACATGGGTCTTTGGGCATACGTTCGTAGTATTGGAGTCAGACATGTTTTTTTATTTTTTATTATTGGAATAACATGCATCAGTCTTTTGATAAATCTTGTAAAACTACTCCCAATCATTGTTTTTTTCTAGGCTAGGAAATCAACAAATTCACCATAAATAAGGTTTCCCAGCTCACCTTTTCACCCCAGGAAGAGACTGCTCAGTGTAGTGTCGTGCAGAAATGCATCCATTCGATTTCACCGGATCTGAAAATGTTCCACATTCCATTTTGCTGTGTTGTTGCACCTCTTTGCCTTTTATTTAATGGAGGTTTATGGTCAACTTTAATACTAGAACGTACTAGTTCCGTATTCAAAGACATATTTACTGAAATAAAATGACAAATATCTCAGACATCTTCAGTGCAGGACGCCACTATATCGGATCATGTGTTTGTTTGTTCGGTCCACCAATTCTATTTTTCCCCAAACAAACCCTCTTCTTCATCTTCAAGCCAGGTTTTCCAGTGTGTATAATTTCATTTTTAAATGGGGCAATTTGATTTAAAAAAAGGCCTGTAATTAATCTTTCTCAATGAGTAGCTGCGAATTTTGTTGTGAAATATAAGGCTATAAAATAAGTCTAATAAAATCCAATAAAAGTTGAGTGTAGGAGTCTTTTTAAGTGCGCTGGAAAGCTACTGTTGTGTAGAAGCGAGGGGCCTAAAAAAGAAGCAGAACACCTGATCTGAATCAATAGCTCTGAGCCTCTAGCCATGGTACTTTAGTTTCTAGTTATGTCTCATTATAGAACCCCCCTCCCCAACCCCCTTGTCTGAAAGGATATGAGGTCTGGATGTTTTTATTTAACCTACTATAAATGGAATTGTTGATATCTTGTAAATATGGGTTCTATTCATTGATCCATGTTAATACTGCTGTATGCAGAATGGGTTTGGTGGAGAGGCTTTATGGAAACTTCACAACCAAGTGCGTCTACGCCCCAGGGGAACAGAATTTACTTTACTCGGTTAGAAATAAGATGAATGTACTTTAATGGAAGCCTTTGATACGCAGGGGGCTTCTTTCATTTTCAGCCTTAAATAACACAAAGAGGTCTTGGAGTTGGCTTCATGTCCGTAAACCCTTTTCTGCTCGGTCGGAACTACTGAGCAGCGACATTGTATGGTTAAACTCCAAACACAAGTACAAGTGGCATTTATATTAAAAAGCAACAAGTGCGCAAACCAAATGGAGCAAACCGATCCTCAGCTGTACCATTATTTACAAACTACGTTTTGTCCTGATCAAATAGGCAGTAATTAGCATTTTCTTTTTTTACTATTCATTCTCCAGGAACCAATAGTGAATTGAGTTCAACCCGTTGAACACGCGTTACCTTTGGTTGTATAAACCTGCGGAGAACAACTGCAACTCTTCCTATCCGAGCATCTAAGTGGAGGGTGTTCACAGAGTACCCTGAGAAGTGTGTCCTGAGAAAGAGATGATCAGAGGACCTCCAACAGCTGGGTCAAACTTTCAACTTGTATAATGGCCTTAACACATTGATGTTGCCGTTACGATGTAGCTTTTCCAAAAATGTCTTTATGAATTAGTGCAGTTTTTCAGTAGCTTCTTTCACTATTCCAAGTGTAGATGAGTGCTGCTTGGCGATTCTCCATGTTGTTGCTGTTGTCTGGCCTTTAGCATTGTGTTTCTCTTGTGCGATCTAATGCTAGCTAGTAAAGGGAATTATTCTTTCTTTAACTGACGTACACCAACTATGTTGGATGTTCTGAACACACGGAAGAAAACACTGGACATTAAACAGATGCAATCACTTTCTTTGAGTAGTCTGAAATCAAGGTACTGAGTAGTCCTACATATTGTCTGACATGTTACTGCAGTCTGTTTGAGCATGTTCTGAGGAAGATCTGCAGTGTGTTGAACCATGTTCTGAGAAAGATCTGCAGTGTGTTGAACCATGTTCTGAGAAAGATCTGCAGTGTGTTGAAGCATCTCCTGTGGAACATCTGCCGTCTGCTGAAACATGTTCTGAGGAACATCTGCAGTGTGTTGGCACATGTCTTGGAACATATGCAGTGTGTTGTATCATGTTCTGAGGAACATATGCAGTGTGTTGAAGGATGTTCTGAGGAACATCTGCAGTGTGTTCTTAGGAACACATGCAGTGTTGAAGCATGTCTTTGAACATCTGCAGTGTGTTCTTAGGAACATCTGCAGTGGGTTTAAGCAAGTTCTGAGGAACATCTTCAGTGTTGAAGCATGTCTTGGAAAATGTTTGGTATTTGGCAGACCCACTTAGCACTTTGAAAAGGGTTCATACATCGGTTGGCCCCTCTTTCAGTCTGAGGCTATTGGAAAGTCCTTATCTGAATCGATAGTAAGCAACTGTCAAGTATGTTTATTCTTTTACTGTGCATTATTTTATTACAATTTTTTATGTTTTATGACATCTTGTAGTTTGTTCCTCATTTCGATGTTCTTCACAATTATTTATTTATGATGTAAAATATATATGTTTTGTAATTAGTTTGCAACATCGGTTTTATTTGACCCATCTGTGGCTGTTGCATAGAGAATTGTCATTTCATACACACAGAGGAACAGAATCTAACTGTTATCAATGTTATTTTAACAATAAAACAATTGTATTGCAATGCGGTTGGAGTAAAAAGAACTAGCACAAACAAGGCAGAATGTCAAGTAAGTGAACCATTGTGAAGGAAAGATTCCAAACGGCAGCTTAGTGTGTCTTGAGTTTTGAGCACAAATATCAATTTTTAAAACCCAAAACCAACTGTTGCTTTCAACTTCAAGAGGAGCCCTGTTTGCCACCGTTTATTGATTTGATCCGTATTTGTAAGGTCGCATTGATACTGTCAGGACTGCAAGCGTTTCTTTGCCATGTAGGCGTTGGAGACTTGGCTCATGATGACCAGGCTGCTCAGCACCGGGCAGAGCGCTGTAAGGTACCAGGCCAGCTCCCCCACAGAGGCCGTGAACCACACGGAGCTGACGCCCAGGAACAGGCTGCCGCCGCCCAGCAGGTAAGTCAGGAGGCCCGCAGCTGCGTGGTATCGTTTGAGTTTGGCGAGGGACCAGCCCTTCACCAGGGAGGGGTAGATCAACGACACGGCGGCCAAGCACTGGATCCCCACCACGCACACCGTCACCAAGCCCGTCAGGCCGTGCCAGGAAGTGAAGTGGGCCTTCCCAGCCAAGTGTTTGTTGTACACGATGGCTACGAAGCCAAGGGCAGCACATGCCAGGCCCAGGCACTGCAGGACCCAGTGAAGCCGGCCCTTGCTCTTGTGTGGAAACATTCTGAAGTGGGAGCCATGGGGCGAGAAGACGAGGATGGCTTCAGTCATGAAGAAGGAGAACTGTCGGGGAAAGGGTCATGTTAATAATTCTGGATATCGACATACTTGATGTTTAACGTGAGGTGGGCGGCAGCATGTTACTACTTACAGCCAGTGTCATAAGAAAGGGATGCCAAGAAAACAAACCTTGAGAAATAGAAAATATGAATCAAACAAACAGTTAAACACGTGTAAGTCTACAACAGATTGCATGTACGGTATAAAGTCTTACTTGATCCTGGTCGGGACAGAACTGTGATTAATATGGTGAATATAGTGCACACCAGGTGTGTCAGTATGGTGCAGGCTGCCCGTGTATAGCCATAGGTCCCGGGCTGGGCGTCCATCCCTAGTCGGTACAGACGTCTTTATGATGCGGACCAAGAAATTGGCCAGCAATGAATGATGGATGGAAATTGAACTATAATTGCATATTTAGGATCGCAGATTGCCGATAACAGGCGCTACCCGTTCTTTGTATTTAGTACGCATGGATATTTTATTACTTGCCTTACACAGATACATACATTGGTGCAAATCGTAGCTTTACGAAACGTCCGCCAACTCAACACTTCTACTTTTAAATGTGGGACGTGGAATTTACACTTCCTTATTTTCCCGAGATGCATTTTGGGAGTCATGTTTTCTTAAAGAGCAAGTAAACCTAGCCTGAGTGAACCGTTTTTTTTTTGGTGTTTTGATGTGAAACTAATTCGATCCTTTGTGGTATGGTGGTCTCGTGCTAGGTATAACTCGGAGTGGTAAATGTTCAACAACGTGGTTGTTAAACGGGCTTGCGTTCTGGAGGTGGTTCATGAAGCATCTTGCGTCCTGGAGGTGTTTCATGAAGCATCTCACGAACGCAGGTAAAAGAACACATATTTTGAGTGGGCAGAACGGTAAATAGGCCACGCCCACATGTTCTAATTTACCCAGGTAAACCTTTGGTCTGTCTGGGCTTAAACGGAAATGGCAAAGTGGCCATGTTTGTAGTCTTTAACGTATCTATAAAATCATTAAAACCTTATAGGGTGTTACCCATTATGCGGTGAAGAAACCATTCATAACTGTGGTTAGCTTGAAACATGTTATCAGAAATAGCATAGACTAAAATAATTGACACCAGTTTTTAATCGTTTTTCTTAAGGAGGAATGGAGAAGAAAACAAGGGGGAGACAAGGGCATTAACCATCAAATGGTCAGGAATACGACCTAAATAAATGACTTCAGGGCTATCGGGTGGGCGTATCCTCATTAAAAAAAATTATATTGGCAAATATTTTATTGTTGCCTTATTAATCACAATGGCATGAAATCGTGGTATTGGAACATGAGGATCGACATATACAGAGATAAAAACAAAACCAACCAGGCTTGGAAAGAGATCGGTGAGGAGTTTGGCCTGCCAGGTAGGCTACTTACATGTTTTGTGAAAAACATAAAAGCTTTCATACGGTATCTCCGTAAAACGACGGCGAAAGTTAATTTTTTTAACGTATATTACGGACATACCGGGCAGAAATTTTACGGAGGGGAAGAGTCTCTGAGGAAAAACGGACATTACGGAGAATCACATGGGAATGAATGGACTTTCGGTCGGAGACGGTTGGATCGCATACGAGAATGTACGTATGTGGAAACGAGGCAGCAAAAGACAGCTTCGGACGTCGGAAACGCCACATACCCTTCATGATTGATGGCGACACAGACCTCTCTACCAAAGAGTGTGATCCTCTACAGCCGCATTTTGCGGAAAGGGAGACCGGTCAACATTTTTAATTGTTTAATAGGCTACTTTAAGCACAAGTTTTATTTTGCTTAATGGTTTAGTTCAAAATGTTCAATTTCAGCTCAGTGAAGCACTTTAAACACCTTATTTTTCTTTTTATTTATAATTGTGCTTCAAATAAAGACACGCATTTCTCTACACCTTATTCTTGTTTAAAAATCATTCACATTATATGAAAGTTATGAACAGAGATATAAAAGTGACCTCATGGCGTCTGGAGCCCTGTGAAGTATTGATAAATGTAATGCATTCGTTAGCCCACCCACCCAAAATCACCACCAGCCGTCACTAGAGTCGGGCCTCTGCTTTCGGGCAAACATGTCAAGTCTAGCCTCATCTACTGCCGCGTTTCCACTGCGGGGTGCGGAACGGATCGGATCGCAAAGGTGCGGTAGGTAGGGAGGGGGCGGTATAGCCCAGCTCAGAGCTCAGCTCAGTTCCGACAGTACCCTTTGTGGTAGGCCGGATGTCGATCGCCGCGGCAGCTACGTAAACATCGTAAACAACGTCTTCCTCCGCAAGAATGCAGACGAACGTCTCCACCTCCTTGTTCGCCCAACAACTAAGTCCGGGCCACGCCCACTTTTGGCGGTGGAAACGCGACCCGATCCGCATCTTTGCGATCCGATCCGTTCCGCACCCTGCAGTGGAAACGCGCCGGTAACAGCTGTGCTTGATTGATCATACAGCAGGACCACAAACTGCTCAAGGATCAAATGAGGGCTTTCTGGGAGGTATATTTTGGTATACTTTTAGTATGTTATTCAGCACACCAAATACTACTAGAATCCATTGAAAAACCTTTTGTATAATTTTTTTGGGGGTTAAGCCCTTTTTTATCATAGATTGGCTCATCTATTCCTTAACACATTACATTGACCTCTGAGAGAGATGGTGGCCATCTTGAAAATGGTCGCCATCTTTAATTTTTGAGTGGCACTCACCTTTTTCAATGAGAATGTTCCTTGAAGAATATTTGTACCAAATGTGATGATAGCATCACCATTTGAAGAATTTATGTAACTGTCCGTCCACAACAGAAGCGAATTGAGCGACCAAATCGCCGGAAGTCATTCACTTTCTATGGGCAAGAGCGACCAAAGCGACCAACGCTACCAGCGGCCAAAGTTGAGCGACCAGAGCGTCAAAAAGAAGTTGAAAACTTTTTAACTTTATGCAAATGACTATTATTCGCTTCAGCGACCAAACACTGACAGCCAATCGGAATGTAGACGCTCTTCGCTTGCGTGGATCCCAGGGAACATCGGCAGGCACTTTGGTTCCTACCTACCTTTATTCACTCACTGAACAAAATGTCGGCTGAAGTATTAATCGCGGCTGTAACTGGGCACCCGGTGTTGTACGACCCAACCCTTTTTCAGTTCAGAGATCGAAACGCCATAGTGGTTTGGATATCAAGTGATGATAAGCGGGAGTATTTATAGGCTACATCTAGAACGTTCGTATTTAAGCGGGAATCATTATAATTTGCTCTCCATGCCACCAATCTAACCAATCAATCGCGTGTAGCATGCTTTAAACAAAACCAAAAAAGTTTTTGAAATCGTCACATAAACAAACTAATCGACAAGACGAGGCTCACACCTCAGGCTCCGTGAATAGTGGGGAATAGAGGGATAAAAGACAAGAGATATATCCCTTGTCATTTATCCCTCTATTCCCCACTATTCACGGAGCCTGAGGTGAATAATTTTTAATTAAATAGTCTAGATAGATAGTCAAGTCTTTATCAATACCAAACGACACAAATCGTCGGGAATCCATTTAGGTGGTTCGTCCCACACAGGACAGTAGCCTACAAGACCACACAGAACAAGTCTGACTGGACATACACACAATACATCACATTAAAACTAGACACGCGTTGATAGATAAATAGACAGAAAGGCCTAGATAGATAGATATGTTCCATTATTTGCCTTGCGGAGCCAATCAGTCCTGTGCACGTATGCAAATTAGCCATGTGCGCTAATGTCTATTTGTTTTGAATGCGACGAATGAGTGCAGATCATGACTTGCAGATCCAGATCAGTGAAACATATTTTAACTACTACAGCACGCAGGGTTTTTTGTTCTCGGTTGTAATTAGCCTACATTTTAGGATTTTTTGTATATTGGGGGGAATCACTGTCCTACTTGTTGTCGAAGCACTTTATCGAACAAGCAAAACCGTCTCGGCAATATGGCCAAGGTGTATGGGAGAGTTCACTATTTGATATGGCTGTCTGTAGGGCCTACTAAACGCATACGGCTCCTTTAAATGCGTCTGCATAATTGAATTGTACGTCATGAGCGACTTGAGCGACCAAAGCGAACAGAAAAATTCGCAGCGAAACTTTGTGAGCGACCAAAGCGTCTTTGACGCTATGGTCGCTCCTGGTGTGGACGTACAGTAAGGATTCAAGAGAAATGGCAGCCATCTTGAAAAATGGTTGCCATCTAGAATTTCTGAGGGATAAGCACCGTTTTTAAAATAAAACATTCTTGAGAGTATTTTCAATAAATGTTATGCCTACATCACTGTTTGAACGATTGACATAACGAGCATTTGACAGAAATAGCGGCAATCTTGAAAAAACGGCCGCCATGTAGAATTTTTGGTGGCCAACGCCTTTTTCCCAAAAAGTGACCCTTAGAGAGTATCTGTGCCAAATTGCATGCTTGTATACCAATTTGAACGATTCTCTTGAAATATGCCATTAATTTATTTGCTCCACTAGCCTACTAGGTTTCCATCCCTGATAGACAGTGCAATGATGGTTACCACGAGCACAGTGTTACATAGCTCCTCGTTGATAAAGGTGGAGCCAGTCGGCCTCAAAGAACCTCCGTTCTCTGAGAAACGTCGGGAAACGTTGATCCATTCTATCAAAGAATAATTCCAATTTAGTGCAAGGCAAAACTAACAAATTATTTTTGTGACTAAAATAGATTTCAACTTCGATACATATAGTTTACTGGTTAAAATGTATTGAACAACCTCTCCTACTTCTGAGTTCCAATCATATAGTTCCATTGGTTTGAATTTAACTTTATCTGGCCAGTTGGGAAGTAACAACCAGTGTTGCCAGATTCTGACAGATTTCCCGCCCAAACGGATTGGGGCACCGTGGGTACAGATTGGGTCACCGTGGCTATGGATTGGGACACCATGGGAGCGGATTGGGACACCGTCAGTACCGATTGGGAAACCGTGCGCACAGATTCACACATCAATTAATTTTTCCTATCATGTGACCCTAGAGGGTCTCAGAATATTTCTCATTCATAACATTGTTACGTATTTTAGGAACACAAGCTGTATTTCCCTCACTTAACCAATAGGGGGTAGGACCAAATATATAAGCCGTAAATACTACACATAGCCACAAGGGAAAGCAGGACATTACTGAAGGCTGCAATAGATACTTTAGCCACAGAGGGCAGCATCACAGACCAGGCGAGGAAAACCGAGGATTACGTCACACCGGTTCCTCTCCAAGTCTTCCGGTCCTCGCTGAGTCCATAAAGAAGACCACCTGGCCACAAACTTTAGAACTCTCCCGGCAGCGATTACCATACGTGGGTTTGTGGTTAGGATCAGCTAGGAGAACACTCTCGCACGTGCTAAGGCACATCTCCAATCTCTCTTTACTTCAGAGCATCAGTTTACCATACCGAAAATACTTTATACAAATAAAGTCTCGTTAAAGCTATTCCTTTGGATTCGACCCCTCTTTCCAATAAGTACATTGCAATTTGGTGACGCCCTGACGTGATTGGAAAGTTCCGGACCGAGACTTGCGACCGCGGGGCCGTCGGGAGCAGTACAAGCTACTTACAGGCGCCACAAGAAAGGTAAACAGAACCTGTTGTCAATGACTAAACTCTGTATAGTTAGATTAGTAACATTAGGTGAATAGCTTGTACTGCCTTCGACTGGTTGCGGGGACGTGTAATCTCGGACTGGTTTAAATTCATACAGCCGGTTAGACGAACGGCCTAGGATACGCTAACAGATTGAAATTGAATAACGAGCTCACGAAGTAAAGGGCTGGGAGTGTGTTTTATATGGGTTTGTAGATAGACTGTATCCAATCCTGATTAGATCTAAATGTTTGTACCAACGTGGGAGACGTATTACCTGTGGTTAAGTGTTATTTATTTGGTGATAAGCTTCGAGTTCAGCCGGGCCACCATAAGGTATATTTATTACCGACCATAAACTTCCGAACTCTTACGGCGGGGCGAGGAAAGGTCAGGTTTTTAACGTTAATCTATCTTAGTTGCATATTGAACCGGAGGCTTGGCCGGCGTTAGCCAAGGAGTTAATCTAATTGATTCCTCACAGCCCGGTTCATGTAACATCTAATGTGCAATTTTGGTTAGTATAAAACGCAGCCGTAGAGGTAGCACTTACGCAGTACAACCCATCTGCTATCAAGTCCCTCGCTAACCCGCCGTGGGGACAAACTTGCTGGAATCTCATACTTCTTATAGAGATCCAAAACTAGTTTGTTTCTGCAGCATTTTGGATGTACCACGTGGTGTACGATTTAAAGGGACAACGCGTCTTGGAAACGTGCGTTTCCTTTGTTCGTACCTCCACAGTCTTTGTAGTCGGAGCCCTTTTTGAAACAAACGCCATTGCTCAAGAGCAACAGGGGGCCTCGACTTAAGTGTTACATTCTCTCTCTCTCTCTCTCTCTCTCTCTCTCTCTCTCTCTCTCTCTCTCTCTCTCTCTCTCTCTCTCTCTCTCTCTCTCTCTCTCTCTCTCTCTCTCTCTCTCTCTCTCTCTCTCTCTCTCTCTCTCTCTCTCTCTCTCTCTCTCTCAGCACACACTTATTGAAGACAACAAGTGTCATTTTTGACCTGGGTGTTTTGATAAGGCAATGGTAGCCTGCACAAAGGGACCCCCGGTGTGCTCTGTCTGTCTCTAGAAATATGTTCTCTCTCCATAAAAATATTCCCTTAAAAATCCATCTGTTTCAAATGATAACAATGTTTTGGCAGTTACTTATTCAGCCAATTGTATATAATTGTCACATTTCACTAGTCAATAGCTGGAAGTATTATATTGTATATTTCATTCCAATATTTGAGGTATTCCGCACGCTCATTAAGTGCCCTCATCCTCTACGAATCAATAAATCCATAGCATTAAGTTGAAAACCATCGGTAAAGCAATAGTTTCTGACGCATAATATTTTGGCTATAGTTTTGTAACTAATAGAATTCAACATCTATGGGAGAACAATATTTATGTATACATGTGATAAATCTGTAAATCCACTTTGTTTGTACAGACATATTGCTTTTGGGCAACCAGGAAGGTTGTTCCACAGTTTCAATATGGAATATTGAAAAGTAATTAACGTTGTACAATCTTGTAACTCCCAATTCCTCGCTCTTTCTCTCTGTCTGCCTGCCTGTCTAAAGATAGGCCCTCCCTCACCCCTTAAATTCCTTCCCCATCCTTTAGTCCCTATCTCCCACCCCCCCCCCTCATAAAGACCCCCCCTCATAAAGACCCCCCCCCCCCCCCCTTCCCCAGAGAATAGAACAAACCCCCACCCTTCCCACATCACCTCTCTCTATCTCTCTCTCTATGTCGCTATTTTTAACAACAATGACTTCTATTTGTAGTTCCCCTTATCATCCAAGGATCTCATAGGGCTATCTGTGTACATATAAATTTACACAAAGCGCAGAAACAGTGTATTAAGAACACAAATTGCGGTTAAGTGGTAGCCTTATGCCATAAGGTAGCACCGTTTTCAGCCGGACAGATAGAACTCTGAGAAGTTTCTGTAGTCAGCTGATACGCATGTAGTTTGCACCACAGCCATATTTGTAGTTCTGAGTAGTGAATCCAACCCCCCCAAATCCCCCCCCTTCGTAGATCTCCTCGTCTCTTCCTCCCGCCTAAACCCCCTCTCGTGAATTCCCTCCCCACCCTTTTTTCCCTGTCTCCCACCCCCCCCCTTCCCCACAGAATAGCTTTGTCTTAAATGCCCCACTGGC
Source organism: Gadus morhua (assembly GCF_902167405.1). Taxonomy (NCBI): domain Eukaryota; kingdom Metazoa; phylum Chordata; class Actinopteri; order Gadiformes; family Gadidae; genus Gadus; species Gadus morhua. Next base: position 22,078,355 of record NC_044060.1, on the reverse strand, counting down.
GTCGTTTTGAGTACTTGTCGTTAACAATTGTTCATGGTTATGGGTGCGAGGTAAGGTCCTCCACTGTCGGTCTCTGTGAAGATCGAGCCACAAAAGAACATTAACGAGAGTTCCAATCATTATTATCTTTAACTTCTCCCATTCTTCTGAACTTTCCTGAGGCCGGCACGGTCTGTGTTCCTAAGCAATAGCTCCATTGCGGACGGTCAGAGTAAATACCACCTATCTGATGATCCGCTAATAACATCCAAGACTGCATGATTACTTTTATATTCAAGTCTGTTGATATTTTGTTATTAAAAACGATGAATTATTAATCTACGAGTCCCTCCTAACCCTTTACACTCGTAAAAGTCCCCACCACCCCCCCTCCAGGCCCAGTCTAACACCCTGTCCCCTCACTGGCCTTCCATCTCTCTCTCACTCCAACCCCGTCTTTCTCCGCGTCTCCTCCTCCACTGTCTTAATGAACCCCATCCCCACCACCAATCTTCCTCCCTCTAAACCCTCATCATAAAGACCACCCCCCAGCCTCTCCCACGACACATCTCTCTCTCTGTCGCTATTTTTAACAACGATAACTTGTGTATATATAAATGTACACACAGCGCAGAGCCATAGTGTATTGAGAACACAAATTGCGGTTAAGTGGTAGCCTTATGTTATAAGGTACCACAATTTTCAGCCGGACAGATAGAACTCAAAGAAGTTTCTGTAGTCGGCTGATACGTATGTAGTATGCACCACAGCCATATTTGTAGTTCTTGGTAGTGCCCCCTACTCGTTAACACGAGATTATTCCCAATTACATCTCAACATCTCCAAATGTACCACAAATATATAACTATTATGAGTCCCAACTAGACGACCCCCAGCTTTCCAAGTAGCCGATCTCTTGCATTCGTACTAAATTTGTTCTCTTTTCTCGTCAGGCCTTGGCAACTCGAGCAGTAATGGATGCCCGACATTCATCATTTTTAATCGTTAACATTACTACAAATATTCTCTTTTCTAATCAGGGAGTGGTAACACAACGATCAGTTGCCCACGATCATCATTTTACTTCTGTGCATAAAATATTAATTCTCTTTTCTCTTTAGGAGGTGGCAACACAAGCAACACAAGGTGGCAACACAAGCATTATAGTTGCCAAACACTCATCTTTTTACTTCTCTGCATTGATCTTAATTCTTTCCCTCTCCAGGAAATGGCAGTATAAGAACGAATGCCAAACACGGACAGTAATTATTATTTTTTTTTTCAGGTTGCTGAGCGCTTCTGTCTATTCAACATGCGTTTTGTGTAGCAAGACAGGTAGAGAACCAGGCTGGTTCAAATAGACACGGGGTTCAACTGCTAGAATAATATGTCTAATTAATAAATGGTACACATGGTTTTAAACGGCGCCCAAGGAGGGAGTTAGCTCAACTGCGGTAGACACAATTACAATACGTTTTTTGCGAATATTAAAGGTACATGGGTTAAATTCTACAATAATCAGCTACTACAGACGAATAGACTGAATAACACTGCGTGAGGTGTTCAAGGGTCAACTATTGCTTCCATTGGAGCGATTGCAATAGATATAATATCATACCACCAATATGCATGCAATATCTTGTATTCAACAATTAGGAATGCCGGATTCCAGAACCGAAAGAAGTCCTACAAAAGGACACCAACCCAGGGGTCTTGCATCAAACCAGATCCCTATACGACAGTTACACGGTGATCTTAAGATAGGAATAATTATCTAAACTCCGCATCATGAACGGTTAGCCTTTAAAGTTGTCCATAGCATGCATACCGCTCGTCCACAGAAGTCCGGGGATTAACCAGGCCTGGGAATTCTTATTAGAAGAATTTTGGGATAACCTGCCTCATAGGAGAGCAGAAGAGTCCCCCCCAATAGAGGATCCTGAGGACAAGCGGTAGAAATGCATAGTTCAACAAACCTGACGAGGTCCAAAAATAAGAACGATTAAAATATATATTTCATTACAAACTATAAAAAACGTTACGGTAACAACAGAAGTATGATGCCTAATATTGAAATGCAGATTTTTAATATTAAGATATTTTTGATAATGTTCAAATTTAAGTTTTGTATGTTTGTATTTTCCCATGTGGTCTTGTCACCCTGTTATTCTGCAGGGTCGTTCAAGATCCTTTGAGGTTAGTGGAAATCAGTTCTCACTCTGTTCCTTTGTTGTCCTGTGTTGGTTTGGGCCCGTTATCCTTGATCCCCAGAGAAGCGCAGAGACGCAAGTGATAAGGAACGGCCAACCCCATATTTATGACATCTTAAGGAATGATGACTTAGATGACCATATGGTTAACAAAGGCTTTTGGTTTGTTGTGAGGCAGCTGTCCTCAGCAACACTTCTGAATGTGTAAGAACTCCTGGCCACTCAGCAGACCTCTCTGCGGACCCTTTAGAAAATGAAGGGCTCCACAGGAAAAAATCCCATCTGAGGTCTCAAATTGTTGAATAATATGCTTATTTTTAGGTCTGTTGATGCATGTTATGATGCATCTTCGTTCGTGCTTTTCTTACGAATGTGTATATAGAGATAAAATGAAAATAAAAATAAGTAAAATATAGAATGAAAACAAATGGTGGATTCATATACCATGTGTAAATGTCCTCTTGTGTGTGCCAGAGCCACCAAAATAATGGAGGTTACTCGACTGTTACATACACGAGGGGATTTTGAAAGCATACCACATATACAACTAAGATAATTAGAAAATGGTTCATTATAATTAACTTTCAATAACTTTGCTTTATCCAATAACTTCTGAATTTTTATTTTAGGTTCAGGTTTTGTTTTGTTTTAGAATATCACCCTATATTTAATGCCCAGATGTGCATATAGTGTAGGACAATCGGGTAGTATAATAAAGGTAGCTGTTGGAACCAGATACGGTTACAAAGAAGTGATATTGAACATACAAATTTCAACTTTCTAATTTCCCTTTTTTCATCTTTTTAGGTTTATAAGATAGGAAAGGGCTTAGCAATACATCTGCTCGCCAGGGACAACATAGGCTCAATTTAGATTCAGCAGTAGAGGGTTAACCTTTCAAATGCCACTGCTACTGCTGTAACGCTTTGATACAACGTCAGCGTCTCATAGTCTGATATTTATTTTTACTCTGATAAGTTACGGCGCATCTGACTTATGAAACATTTATGGTTTACTGCATTTAACAACAGCGTGGTCTCAAGACGGCTGCATAGACCCACAACTATCGACCTTTGGTTTTGTATGTACTGGTCTTCATATATCTTCATAATGGATTGGTTTAGGTACAGATGATTAAGGAAAGGAACTTCAACTTGATTGCACTACACCGTTGTTAGGATTGGTTAATTCTAATGCGCATGGCTGAAGCAATGCGCAAGGAGGGATGTAGTGTGAATATTAAATCAAGGTTGAAGGTTGAAATCAGCTCAGAATAAGGAATGGGACACTCAAAACAAAAATTTAAAATCCGCACAAGCACTAAATAGATGAATTATAATACAAACATGTTTGAAACGCATACAATTTTCAGGTCCTATGTTTCCAGAAGCAAGGTGAGTACAGTGTATCACTCTGACACAGCTAACTTTGCACGTAATGCTTACGGTTAGATTCATGCTTACACTTACATTTCTATGGTCCCATAATGGACTTCCATTAGAACAATTAAAAATAGAATTATAGGAAATGTTTTTGAACAACTAACTGCTGTACATGAGTTTGTATTTCTACAATAGAAACAAAAGTTCCAGAACCAGATGCAGACACACCCGGAGCCGATAAACTGCCTCCGCCGAGCAAGGAGCAGTCACATGAGGAGATCAAATAACGGCAGGAGTTGAATTGGTTCTGTTTTGCTTGTCCACCATATAAAAATTATGCATATATATATTGTTTAGATAAATTACATGTATCATAATCAGCAACACTTCGTTCAGTTTAACAGATAAAGTTAAAAGGAATATGTATATATATGGAAATGTTATTGACAGAGCAAGGAGGGATAAATGCGATAGGCACAACGTGTTGTAGGCCAACTTTATCCCCAATAACACAGCTCTGGATGGGTTGCTGGCATAATTACAATCCCTCAGGTTAGAATTGGCAGAGAACTCCGGCATTAATGACCCTTTCACAGGTTGGATGGAGAATATGTTTGGGAGGTGGAAAAGCATGATCCAGTAAGTGCCTGTCGCGGGAATAAATGCAGAGACCGTGTTAATTGTCACCGGCTGCCGTTGTATTCCCTGCGCACGAGGGCTACTGCATCTGCTGATCCCCACAGCAGTGGGCGCTACAGAAGCGCCAAGTACCATTCAGGCTTACATGGGGATCAGATATGATCCGATGAAAGTGAATGATACATCACCTGAGGGGCCCGACCATATCCAGCTGTAATATGTAGAATAGTCAACACCTATACTATTCTAGTAGAAGCGCCTGTATATAAGATAATCAATATCCCGGATTTACTTGAATAACACATTTCCAACAACCATACCAGGCTGTTTGTTATTGTATAGTGTTGCGAATGCAACCCGTTATTTCTGAATCGCTGCATTGATAATGGTACTGTTGATCTTCCTTGAGACGATTGTTTTACAGGCCACCTGTTGCTGACACGACGACGGAGAACTTGTGAGGAGGCTCCCATGGTGTAGGAGTAACCTCTCTGAGATGAGCCCTTGACAAGGAGGGACGAGTCTTGGGTTCATGAATTACAGACCCGACGGCGACAGAAAGATCACCTGAACCCCCAAATCCATGCCCAAACCACCCACATGAACCGGCGCACCAATACACGAAGATCACCTGAACCCCCAAATCCATGCCCAAACCACCCACATGAACCGGCGCACCAATACACGAAGATCACCTGAACCCCCCAAATCCATTTTAGTCTATCAATCATTTTGAAATTTTAAAATTGTGTTATGACCATCAATTTTTACGTTACTTTCGCACCTGTTGAATATTTTATGACCTTGTAGCACATGACCAAAAGTATTAGCTCAGGATTTCTATTGATAGTTTTGTTTGTGTGCTGTTTGGCCATGTGATTGTATGATAACAAGATTCATGTTCATTGTTGTATTGTTAAATAATGACCTGTATTTTCAACAAGACCCACAACGTGAATGCCGTCTCAGTATTATGGGGACGCGTAGTGGTTTTTCCCCTCTCTTCAAGAGGTTCTTCCATGACGGTTGATGGTGTTGATGATAGATTCTACTTTGACTATGTTTTCGGTGTGGTAAATGGTGTTTATGATCTAAAATATTATTGTATGGTCATCTAAGATGACCAAGGAGGGACTGTTACGTATTTTAGGAACACAAGCTGTATTTCCCTCACTTAACCAATAGGGGGTAGGACCAAATATATAAGCCGTAAATACTACACATAGCCACAAGGGAAAGCAGGACATTACTGAAGGCTGCAATAGATACTTTAGCCACAGAGGGCAGCATCACAGACCAGGCGAGGAAAACCGAGGATTACGTCACACCGGTTCCTCTCCAAGTCTTCCGGTCCTCGCTGAGTCCATAAAGAAGACCACCTGGCCACAAACTTTAGAACTCTCCCGGCAGCGATTACCATACGTGGGTTTGTGGTTAGGATCAGCTAGGAGAACACTCTCGCACGTGCTAAGGCACATCTCCAATCTCTCTTTACTTCAGAGCATCAGTTTACCATACCGAAAATACTTTATACAAATAAAGTCTCGTTAAAGCTATTCCTTTGGATTCGACCCCTCTTTCCAAGAAGTACATTGCAACATCAATATTGAAATCTCATGGTCGATGCCTTTTGTTATTCTGCCTCCTACTGGCCTGTTTGCAGTTTCATATGTCTTTGGCGGACTATTTCTCTGCTGATCAACACTACTAATGCTGGTTCCAAATAAATTGTAAAAAGACACACCGTTTGAAGTTATTTTTTCGTTTTGGCAAGTAGCTGTGCAATAAGCGAGATAATGTATCGATGGTCATTATCGAAAATAAGCCCCTTCATAGAGAAGCAAGGCACTTCCGCTTCGCGTCGGTGTCCTGTTCGCCCTGTCGGGGCTTATTTTCCTGATAATGACCGGTATATATCCGGGGAATAGCGATAGGCGAGATTGCTTTTCCAACAAGCTATTTCAAGCAAACAGATTTGATAAAAAAAAATCTGGAACTCATATACTATGTTTACTTGTTGGGAAAACACAATATTACGTCTCCTTTAAAATAAGTTAAAAGGTGTTCCTTACAAATGTTTGAAAATAGTTGCCTTTATTTTTAATAATCATATTTACAGGTGGCATGGCCTGCTATAGTGAAATAGAATCAAGCAATGAATAAAGGAAAATTCCATTCAAAAGTAAAAACATTTAAACCAAGAAATACCGCAACGAGAATAATTTATCGTATTGACATTGGGGCCTAATCAATTGGCCAAGAAGTATACATTTTTGGATTAATCTACAAATGATGCCGCTTAAAAATTTCACCAGCATTCAGTGAGTAAACAAACACTTCAAGCTACAAAAATGTGCCTTGAAAGTAATGCGGTGAAGAATCTCCAGAGTAAAGTAGCCTACTTAAATCTGCAAATGCATCCAGTTGTAGCGTAAAATAATGTCAAGTATTATAGAATCACAGAATCAGATCAATCTTACACATAAGAAATAACATACAATCGCTCAAGCAATAATTGAACAAAGTTGCAGTGGATGAAGAAAAACAAGCTTCTGATTGGTTGTAGTTCATGGCAACTGTGGATATAACTTGTATGTCAACAGAAAATATGTGTATCCTCAAATGTCCATGCACACTTCATTTAATTTTGATATAAATAAAAGCAGCCTTGTTTAGTAAAAGAGCAGCCATAGGATTCACAGCCATTAAGCTCCAGTTAGGTGTATATGGTCGTTTCCTCTGTGGGATAAGTTTTGCTCTAAAAATGCACCAATAATTTGCAATCATCTGAAATAGTTTAAGAACATTAAAAGGTTTGAATAATCAGTGTGTTGACAAGCTAGCTATTCAAAATAAATCAAAAGCAACAGCTTTCACTGAAATTGTGAACATTTCACATGTTGACATAATCAACTGTAAAAACGAAAATGTGTTGGAATGTAATTGGTCAAGCTCAATCATCCAACTATTCAAATGGCTTCCAAGCATTTTTTTGATACACAAGTTACAGCTGCAGTCACCATGGCTTAAGTTACTGATAAAGTACTGATATAGTTTTGGTTTCGGATATAGGTTGAAACTCTCCATAAATAGAAAATATTCTTGAAAATTGACACAAAATAACATATTCTCTTTTACATCAATATACAGAAGACAAATAACAAAATATCATAAATACAGAGCAGGTCGGTGCCCAACATTCAATAAACATAAATAGAAACGCAACCAAAAAAAGGGGAATACATGATTGAATTCAAAGTTATAATGTCCAGGTTTTAAAAAGAAATAAAATATGTATAACCCAATCTGACTCCATCTCGCATTAATGAAAAACAGCTGCGAGACGGCTGACCAATGCTCCCTCGTCCCACAGCACTGGCCTGGGGCACAACAACAGGAAGTGCTTTGAGCAAACAGTAGAAACATGAGGACATTGGTGAGAAGGCGGACTAAAAGATTGCTAATCGTCTGGTAACGGTCTCCAAGGCTATCCTGTGTAAATAAGACATGTTGTGGTTTAACACTAGGAACTGACCCTGAAGGCTTTGGGATACGACTGCCAATTGCTACTTTAGAAAGTTCTTTAGGTATCTATACATCTAGATCCTTATATAGTATACTTGGTATAGAGCCTTAGGATCTTCTTTTTTTTTTTTACATATCCAGTTTTAGTTGATCTTAAGTGGATTGTGATTTCAACACAGATACGGTAACTTATGTCTGGTGGGAGTGCCCTAATGTTATATTTACAAGTACTGATAGTAATTACAATTTTACTGGATGGCTTTTAAAATATTGACTGTATTTTCAATCTCATCAGTGTGTCTATGCTCAGTTTTTATTTTTATTTTGAGGGAAGAGCGTAACCTCAGTAGAAATACATAGATTCAAGAAGGTAAAAAGGTCAAAGGGATGTAAAAACCGCTAACTCTATTTACTGTTAATATTATGCAAGTCAATAAATAGGCTCTCATATCCAACACTAATAAATACATTTAGCCTCAAGTCTCTTATGACTACGTCTTTAGATACTTTGCATCCTTTAGAACTTGTATGTATTCATGTTTAAATACATTTTCCCAGAGAGTAAGGAGTTGAAATCCTGGGTCCACGTTAAGGTTCGACTGAAAGTGGTTCTTGGCAATTAGGACATCTACTCTGATATGGCAGCTGTGATGACAGTTGCCATAAGTTAAGAGCCCATGTGATGACATTGTCACTAGAATTACATCTGTTAAAATAGTATTTAAACGTGTGGCTCAAATAAGTATTTTTGTGATATTCACAGGGTGTCTTCGACTCAACTAAAGCTAGTAAAATAACTAACACATACACACAGAAAAACTAAGACGAATGTGCTTGGATTCAAAGTCTGCCTTGGACCGATGGGAGTGGAAGGGCATGAGAAAAGTGCGGGAAACAAACTGTGGAGGAAGGATATGGAAGGCATAAATGAAGTGAAAGGTTATTGGCCGTAACACCCCTGAAATCACCGTGTTCCATACCAATAACCTTATCGATGACAGGCACTTGAATGTGTGTGTGTGTGTGTGTGTGTGTGTGTGTGTGTGTGTGTGTGTGTGTGTGTGTGTGTGTGTGTGTGTGTGTGTGTGTGTGTGTGTGTGTGTGTGTGTGTGTGTGTGTGTGTGTGTGTGTGTGTGTGTGTGTGGGAAGGATATAGTCCTAGAGAGTGTTGTCATTGTGTTGCTCAGGATAGAAGCGCCAACCCCCTCAGGATTCCATCTCGTCTCCGTCGTCGGGCGGCGGCTCGAAGCTCACCACCTCCTCGTAGGTCAGTCCTGAGAGACCACACATCACAGTCAGGTTTTTTAGACTAATGTCTCGTTGGTAAGCCTTAGCGCTTCAACACTATTGGAACGTTCATTCGATGAATCAAATCATTTGTATTATTATTGTAAAGTTGATCATTGATGAATGTTTGTATTTTGTCCTTGTTTCAAGTATAAGGGTTAGGGTTAATAACTAAACTGCTGCTTATAGATACATTTTGTTTTACAATACATTTCTATTATGTATCCGATAACTGATGACTGCTAGTAATAGTTTCCCCTTGGCCGCTCTGTACGGCAAAGCAGGCCCATCTAAGAGAACACTGTGCTCCGGTATGTTCACGAGATCTCAGACTCCATTACTAAATCAATACCACAGCTCCATTTAGCTGCGGTAGCATTACGACTTACTCTTCCATTCCTCGATCTCCAGCTCCCGGCTTTCGAAGCTCTGGTCGTAGGGCTCTGCCTCGGGCTCGTCGTCTGGGTCGTGGTACTGGGAGAAGTAGGCGTGGGCGAGAGCCTCCGAGGCTGTGATCCGCTTGTCCGTGTCCAGCACAAGCATCTTCTCCAGGAGGTCCACCGCTGGGGGGGGGGGGGGGGGGGGGGGGGGGGGGGGACAGCACACAAAGAACCAGGTGAAAAACCTACGCGCCAGCCAGGCAAACATGGAGCAGAACAGAACAGACTCCACCTCAGAGCCTCCAATTAAAAACAAACCCCCTCATTGGAAGACCCAGTTAATCACTTCTGGAAACAGACTTTCAAAAATGTGCTTATTGAGGTGATTGAGGTGATTATTCATAAGCATTCAAAGTACTTTGCCTTCTCAGTAATACTTCATGTTTACGTATATTGTTATTTCAGGGGTGCCTCGAAGAGATCCGTCGTTAAATTGTTTAACGAGACAATCCTGTGTTCCACCAGTAGAGTGAGCTAGAGTGTTGAGGCACCCATACAAGCACCGCTCAGTCTGAACTTGAACCTACCGAGCGGGTTCGCGCCGATGAACACATCAGTGAAGTTTCTCTTTGGCATCTGAGGAAGTGAGTTGATGTAGTTCCTTGCCTGTGAAAAGAAAAAAACACTGAACCTCTGTTGAATTGTTTTACTTAATAATGGTTATACTAGGAGAGAGCGTCAACGCTAAACATCAAGTATACACCAAGTAGTCTGCCTCAACATTGTTAACCTCAGCAAACAGACTGCACAGTTTTCCCCTCTATTATGAATGTTGATTCAAGAAGTCAGTATCTGGGACAGGCTTACAGAGAAGTCTAGGGTCTCTGATGAGAAATCAAAGGCAACGCCATCAGGGATGGAGGCGCTAAAATGGCAACTCACATCAGACTCTCCTATGACAAGCCATAGAAGGAACTGCACAAGGCTGCAACAGGTTGAACTTGAATCCAGAAGGGCAGAAAGGCAATGCCTTGTATTACATTTCTCATTTGTCTAAGTGTCCTGAAGTTATTGAACCCTTCTGTCTCAAATGTACAGCTTATATTCTCTGAAACCAAAGGCAAGACGATACAGTAGAATCAGATGAGTCTCCTTTTCATGAATAGTGCACTCCATAGAAAGAATTGCGGCGAGGAGAACGTAATGCAACCTTCCCCTCTCCACTTTCAGCTAGGGGTTTCCCTGATAACCCACATCTCATATATTCACTCCATGTAGCTTTTTCTAAACTGTTTAATTCTAACAGTGATTTCTCTTTGCAGATCCTGATAGCCAATAAAGAACTCTGAATCTATGGTTGAATGGCAGTTGTAGCTTGGTCATGTGCGAGCATGGAGGGTGGCTGTGCGGCGTGTTTGGGGTCTCACCTCGTGGCTTGGCATCCTGCTTATGAGAGAGACGGGGGGCGTCCCCGTCAGGCGCATTATCTGCTGCAGCTGGTTTATATCTTTGGTTTCCAATCAAGGAGCCCCACAGCAGCATGGACATCATTCAAATACACAGTGTGTCAAAAGGAGGAGATCAACAAAAGACAATGTGGCAATTACATAGAACAGACCGCGCTGCACGTACCGTTGGACTGAAGGAAAATTTGCTCTGCACTTATCATTCGGAATTATCCCGCTGCCTATAATACAGCCAGGTCTAATTCCGTGCTTCAATCTCCAAGTCTGTGGACATTGCACAGTAGAGAGTAAACAGATTCAAAACTTGTGGATTTCCTGGTTCGGGGGCACTATTGGAGAATGCTTCCTAGCCAGGGCAGTAAATATGCATTTACCTGGGTTCAACAACACAAAGATACAGCTATTAGAGTTGCTAAACCCTCGTTTGGAATATAATTGATCGCCATCTCAAGTCGAAAATAAATCATGTCTGATTTACATCTGGACATGGACAATGGCCAAATGCCCCAACTGGCCAAATCCAATAGTAGTAAACGTTCTTGCTTAATGGATGGTGGATTTCCATTCACAGTAATTGTAGATGTGCCACTGAACCAAAAAGTGGTTATAGTTTGTTCAGACCTTACCCTGCGACTAAAATTACATGACAATGAAACAATAAAAATCAATCACATTGTATTGAACTTTGAAATGCGTTGGCCCTGCAGCCATTTTGATAAGATTTGATGAACACTTGATTACTGCCATAATCCAGAAGAACCATAAATCCCTTCCGGGCTTCATTAATCAATGCATGGATAGCAGAAGTAATAAAGTGCTCATTAGTGGCTGTCACAAATCAAGAATACAGTGGTAACCCAGACAAAAGCTCAAAGCTTCAGAACCCAAGACTCTCCAGCAGGTGATCTCTCTCCCTCCCCTCTCTCGATGTGAAGCAGCGTACAAACACACAGTGCTGAAAGGATACGGTCAGTGCCCGGGAAGAGCGTTCTTCCGGTGAGGAGTTCCGCCATGATGCAGCCCACCGACCAGATATCCACTGGGTCCCCAGAACACACAAACAGGTCAACTCAGGCATCGGTTGCAATTCTACTTTCAATGTGATTTTTTTTTTTAAATGTAATCTTCTGAAACGGGGCTTGGTGGAAGAGAAGCCCTTATTTATTTTTGTTTAAAATGATATTGGTATGGTCCGCACTGGATGTGCATTGCGAAGGAGATCATTGCAGAGGTAATTGCATGCTTTACATTAAAGCCTCCAGTATAGTGGGTGCAACCGGGTGCAATTTTGGACACCCTGGAAGTGACTCTCCTAGGCTGGACATCTGACCATGACACCAACAGAGTCTTGAGTCTTGGTTAAAACCCAAACTTATTTGAATCCATCTTCAGGGCATCATATATGCACGGCAGCCTATGTATGCCAGCTTATGTATGCCGAGTAGGGTACTGGCTGTGTTAATGACACAGCCAGTACCCAACTCTGTTGTGCCCAGATTGCTGTACATGGCATGAACCTATGCAATCTGCCCCGAATGCGAGCCTGGTTCAACCCATCGGATAACAATATGAGCAGGATCCGATCTGCGACTTTCCCGACCTGACTTGTTAATGCATCCTGGCTTGATCGCGTGACACAATTTTCAGTTTAACCACGGCCGTAGAAATTAATGATAGCAAATCTGATAATATTCAGCCAGAAAACTAAAAAAAACAAACGGTCTGTTCCCTAGGTGATGGTTGGGGACTACACACGCCAGCTCACGTTATTTGCCTAGCTGATTGAAGCTGATCTCTCAGGCTGCTGCCAGTATACAAGTGAATGACGAATGATCATGTGCGCGTGCATGTGTATAGTAGTCTTTAGTACGGGTGTTCCTTACAAAAAGGGGTGTGTGTGTGTGTGTGTGTGTGTGTGTGTGTGTGTGTGTGTGTGTGTGTGTGTGTGTGTGTGTGTGTGTGTGTGTGCATGCACACCCGTCATGTTGTAGTGCATCCAGTTCAGCATGATCTCTGGTGCGCGGTACCACCGCGTGGCCACGTAGCCAGTCATCTCGTCGTCGGTGTGCCGGGCCAGGCCAAAGTCCAGGATCTAAATCGGAGCCGGTAGAGAGACAGCGCGTGTGAGTGAAGAGGAAGAGAGTGGGTGAGTGATAGTGACAGTGGGTGAGTGATCGAGAGCGAGAGTGTGTTAGTGTGGTCACAGCGAAGAGAGGAGTAGGGGGTAGGGGGGGCAATAATGAGGGAAAACAAAAGTAGTGAAATCAATGTGATTTGTTTCTTGTAGAACCCAAAAGAATGAATAAAAATCATTGTCATTTAGTTAATCAGTCTTAGTGTCCTTTTACCTTCAGCTCACAGTCCTCATTCACTGCTAAGTTGCTGGGTTTTAGATCCTTTAAAAAAACATGAAAAGGAACACATGGACCCTGTTAGTGCACAGCCAAACCATTCACCTAACCATTCCACAAAGCATTCAAATTGTTTTCAAATGTAATCTGTTTGCTAAGTTATATCAACTCTTTGATCAGTCAATAGTGCGCTTAACAGTTACTCGCAACTCTTTCTAGGAGATTTGTTGTGTGTGTGTGAGTCATGATGACACAAGCAAGTTTCCCCTCGATGATGTCATCATGACACACCCTCAAATAAAGCCTGGGTGAACAAACAGCTGGCGAACGTGTTTTCTCATTTCCCACTTTCTCACACTCGAATCCCAATGGGTCAGATATAGATTGAATTGTGTAAACTGGGTTTGAGTCCTCCCCGTTTTACGGGAAAATACATCATCATTTTAAAGAAATAAGATGCAGTGTGTCATTTGGACGTCAAGTTGTTGAGAATGGCATTTTTTTCTTAATCACAATTTTTGAGTCAATGAATGTGAATTTGTGTCCCTGAATGTGTTTGAGTCATCAGCATCATAACATTGTATTCTACTTTGGGCTTCCATAAACTTCCATAAAATAAATCTGAAATGGCCCAAATAGAAGATAAATACATTGTATTTCAATATCTTAACACGTAACACATTAAAGTGGCAGGCACTTACCCTGTGTATGATATCTGCTGAATGGATGTACTGTAGAGAAAGATTAAGGAATAGCATTTTTTTATTATCCCTTTATGATAACTAATAACTGAGCAATGTTATTGTACAAAAAAAAACACTGATTTGGGTTTGAACACCATTCCTGCAGTTACAGTAGAAGCCCTGTATTCCCTTTTTAATCAAAGCATGGTGAATGCTCTGGGGTTATGAATACAAGCCTTCGTATGCGATTAATGAGTGCACAATAACAACGTTAGGCAGTGGCAAAAGTTAGCCTACAGTGCTTTCATTAATCTTAACACATTTTCCAGGGCTGGTGGTGTATTAAAAAAGGGAAAGCAATGGGGAAATGTTTTTACACCAAGCTATTTTCACGACCTTACTGACATGATTGGGGCAGGTACCATCTTATGCACGTTTTGGTTTGTAAACTGGTTGATGGGGACGACATCTGACCCAGGATGGGACAGATAGGGGTGGAAGACTGACCTTTAACCCCCTGAGGATCTGGTAGATGAGAAACTGGACGTGGTCGTCTGTCAACTTCTGACATTTAACGATGTTGTTGAGGTCCGCCCCCATCAGGTGGGTCACGAGATACCTTAAATTATGAAGGGAGTCACAAAAATATTGCAGTATGTTTTTTGGCTGATATTTACTGAATTGTAAATGCCAGATTACATTAATCAATTTCAGATCACTTTTAAAATACACTGATATATATATATATCTATATAGATATATATATATATATATCCACATAAACATACATATACATGTATACACACACATCTATAAATCAATATATCAATATTTGACCAAACTGAACTAAACAAATACATTGCTTGATAAATAAAATGAAGAATAAAAATGATCCGGCCTCCCCAAGTGTACATAGGCTATGTCCCTGCGGTGTGCACACAGTGAACTGATCAACAGTGAGATTAGCGAGGATTGGCGGGCATTTGCAGAAAACACCTCCATCTGTGGGAAGCATTGTGTGCCCTCGCCTCTCTGTTTTCCATCCTCTGCTCATGGAGAGGCAGAGTCAAGTGGAACATGTTGGGCTGTTGTTTAGCGAGCAGTAAAAGGGCGTGTTCCCGTCACACACACATCTCCACGATACATGCACAACCAGCTTCAGACGATTCAAGGTCGCTGACTGTTTTACACACACACACACACACACACACACACACACACACACACACACACACACACACACACACACACACACACACACACACACACACACACACACACACACCACCTTTTATTTGCAGAACACGTGTCTTTAGAATATGACCTTTTGTGTGTTTTGGATGCTACAGATTCAATTCACTCATTAGGAGATTAGAATTCTTATCGAAAAACGATACACACTATATTTTTTCTACAGGCTGGTAGGAATTTAAAAAAATCACCTACACATCAGTGAACTCCTCAAGGCTCGTGGCTGGTGAGAACACATCCAATAGGCCGATCACCTGGGAAAAAGGTCAAAGGTTAGACATCGAGTGGCGTGATTATTCTCCAACCACTTTGACACCCAATTGGGTCGACTTGATACTTCAACCATGCAAATGTAAAGTGAGTCAAGATCCCTGTTGGAAGAACAGGAAAGTGCTTGTGAAGGAACCCATCCTAATTGTCACTCAGTATATTTAAAGTAGGTCACCTTAACAAGGCTTTGTCGGTGGCCTGCTGCACCTGGACAATTATATTCTTAAAATAACGCATCATGAAAAATACAGTCAAACACAGCCCGACAATATGTCGGGCAATATGTCAACCCTCAAATTGTACACTTCTAAATTATTTTGGGCAGGATTAAAATATGCGCACGTTATCCGTAGTGTACGAAAAACACGACACAGTGCACTACCGCAGTGCCTGCTACATCGAGATATTACTCCAGGATGTTGATTATTTGTTCTTATGAACTGAGGGCGAGGACAGGCAGGGGCGAAGGGCGTCTGCATTTTACCTAATAAAACGTGTGCACACTATTTTTGGGACTTTCTGCTCTCCCGTCTTCTAAACAGCTCTCCCCGTGGGAAGCACAACTGTGATTGCACAACAACAGGAAATTCACGCAGAGCAGAGAATGCCAGTGCACATTTTGGAGAAAGAAAAGTGAAGAAAAATGATACAATAAGAACTACTGCAAGCGGCTGGCAGCAGAGTTTGGGAGCCAAACAGAGACTGCAATAAGATCAGAGGAGAAACTAATGTGCCGTTAGTGCACGTGTGCCGGCACGTACGCAGGCAGCTTGAAGTCAAAAGGATCCAACACCAAGCCCTCTCCCCCCTGTCCCTGGGGGGAGGCACTGGGGTGGGTATGATGTTTCAAAACACGGAGGCAGCCCGCCCACGCAGGGCGCCAACATGGAGCTTATTGGCAGACGAGCCAAAACAAACAGCCGATTGGTCCACTCTTATTATCAAAAAAACTGAGAACCCGTGGAGTCTCCTGGCAACAGGAACAGCATAATCCCACCCCCACGCCCATTCCACTGCCCACACGGATTGCATAGGCTGCTTTTCACAACAGAGGGATTTAGGGTGCATTGAAAGCAGGGCTTTGTCCAAACCTATATTTCCCAATAACAGAGTGCAGATGACATTTGTCGTAAATCATTACAACCATAAACCAACAGACTTGAAAATCTCCCTGTCTGCATTATATGGCTGGTGTGTGGGTGTAACAGACTTTCACATGCATTCATCAGACTTTGCTTCACCGAAGCCTATATATCCTAATAACAGAGTCTGGAGGAAAGCCATCAATCATAACAGCATAAAACACCAACTGAACATGCTTCAAAATCACCCTCTAGATTGAAGGGTTGGTGTGTGTGTGTGGGTGCCGGGGTGTAATAGATTTTTTCCCATGCATTTATGGGACTTGTTCATGCATTGTCATGTAAACCTTACAGCAATGGGTTAACAAGTGTCTGCAGACTCTCCCCCCCCCCACCCCACCCTTTCCTTTCCTTTCCTCAAGCGAGCATACAAGTACAATGCGATACCAATTTCCTCTGTTTAGTCAGCGGCGAGAAAAAATTATCTGGCTGCCGTCAGGACTGAGATTGTCTTTGAAATCACACTTTTGTGGCGAGTAGGAACCGAGGGCACAAGTTCTCACTTTGATCAGCCCCTTTGTCTTCTATTACATGCAGTACCCGTGCGTTAATAGGTCGACACTTTGATCAGCCCCTTTGTCTTCCACATGCAGTACCCTCGTGTTAATAGGTCGATACAGTGCCCTTTCAGTTACCTAGATTTAACAGCCCTTAACATTTCACAATTTGAACTCTGATTAACAAACTGCCCAGCTTTCAGTGACACATCACGTCAGACAACCGAGTGGACATTAATCATTTTCTCTACTTCCCAGGTTACAGTGTAACAGGAATTAGGGCCAAGTGTTTCTGTTGTTTTGGTGAATACACAGAAACAAAGGTATCACAAAACATTAAATAACTGCTTCTGGAAGACAATTGATATTATTGCTTTGGCAGCTTCGCGTTACGCATCGCACACTCCGGCATGGGCTGGCATCTTGTTTTGTTTTACTTACACAGGTTGCAAGACTACCAATTGCTTTTTTATCCCCTCAGCAGGAGTGGGTATTGCGGTCCTACTCCCATAATTACAAGTATAGGAGAAAACAAAACACTTAACGCTCATATTGGGCTTTAGTCTTTAAAAGGAAAGTTTCTAATTTTAGCTTGTCGGGTCAACCCCGTTAACCCATCATATTAGGACCTTGTTTTCCTCGGCAAACATGTGGTCATTAGCTCTGAGTCAACAATAAAAAAGCACGTTAAGCTAGGTTTAAGCTTGGAGAGGTTTTAAAAGTGTGGGGTCAGTGCCACAAGACCTAAATGCCTTGACTATGTTGTTGTTGATAATAATTCCTATTTAAGAAGACCTTAATGACATGAAATGTGAACGTTTGCATATTTGAATTAGAGCCCGACCGATATATAGAATTTTTAAGGCCGATACCGATACGAATATTTTGTGATTTAAAAATCCGATATGCCGATATATCGGCCGATATATATATAGATTAAAAAAAAAATCCAGAAACGCGCAACAAAACAAACACATTTCCCTAACATTGGTTATTTGTAGTTATCCTTTAAATCCTTTTCACTCTCAGCTAACACGTAACAACGGCAAAACTGGACATGGTAGTCATGAATTAAGTCATGCTTATCGACTTTAGAGAATTGATGGGGATGTTCTTTTAATTGTTATTCAAGCAATGTCTGTCTCGTGACAGTTGCCAACTTACCATGAACACACTTGCACACATGAACAACACCGATGATATCCGTCGATCTCCGTCATTCACTCTGCCTAACGCCCCGTGCCCACTACATGCGTCCGTTGCGTGATCCCCATTGACTTTAATGGGGACGGACGCGCAATGCATTGTGGATCCGTCCGTTCCGTTGGAGCCTTCGGCTCCGTCAGAAAGTTGAAAAATGTTCAACTTTTTGGCAGCGACGGATCCGTCATCCAATCAGATCGCTGTACGGTTGCTGATTGACACCCCGCCCTCATGGGTAAAATCCTCAGTTTGTCGATGCTCATGCTAATGATCATGTGTTTTTCCCCGCGTGTGATTTGTTGACCATTATGTTAATTTTGATGTACCTGTCCCCGGACGTGATTGGCTGCTGCATCGGAGGGCCGAGGATCCGGGAGGATAAAGCACGGGCGAGCTCAACATCCACGGCAGCTGGCCTTGGATATGAAGCTTGCCATATTGGGTCTTCGAATGGTTATTTGTTGGTTGATTGAGGTTCTTGTTAATTGCTACACGGGAACTTATCCCATGCTCTGGGCTAAATAAACAAATAAACAATTCCAGTTAACCAAAGACATCTGGTTTTATGTTGCCACCCCTTCCCCCAGCGGGGGACGTTACAATCGCGTATGCAAATTTAAGCACTGTGACGCGACTTGGCCTCTGACGATACTGCATGGAAAGCGGGTCATCTTGCATCGCAACAAGCAGGAAGTAGCAGGAAGAACCCGGCGAAGCGATTTGATTGGCTGACGGATGCATCTGCAAAGACTACTCCCCCATCAGTCAGCCACGCCTTCCCACATCAGTCAACGGACGCATGTAGTGGGCACGGGGCGTAAGGCCCCGTGCCCACTACATGCGTCCGTTGCGTGATCCCCATTGACTTTAATGGGGACGGACTCGCAATGCATTGTGGATCCGTACGTTCCGTTGGAGCCTTCGGCTCAGTCAAGAAGTTGAAATATGTTCAACTTTTTCGGCAGCGACGGATCCGTCATCCAATCAGATCGCGTATGCAAATTTAAGCACTGTGACGCGACTCGGGCTCTGACGATACTGGAAAGCAGGAAAGCGGGTCATCTTGCATCGCAACAAGCAGGAAGTAGCGGGAAGAACCCGGCGAAGCGATTTGATTGGCTGACGGATGCCTCTGCAAAGACTACTCCCCCATCAGTCAGCAACGCCTTCCCACCTCCGTTGACTGAAGGAGGTAGTGGGCACGGGGCGTAACGCCCCGTGCCCACTACATGCGTCCGTTGCGTGATCCCCATTGACTTTAATGGGCACGGACTCGCAATGCATTGTGGATCCGTCCGTTCCGATGGAGCCTTCGGCTCAGGGCACGTGCCCACTACATGCGTCCGTTGCGTGATCCCCATTGACTTTAATGGGGACGGACTCGCAATGCATTGTGGATCCGTCCGTTCCGTTGGAGCCTTCGGCTCAGTCAAGAAGTTGAAAAATGTTCAACTTTTTCGGCGGCGACGGATCCGTCATCCAATCAGATCGCGTCTGCATATTTAAGCACTGTGACGCGACTCGGGCTCTGACGATACTGGAAAGCAGGAAAGCGGGTCATCTTGCATCGCAACAAGCAGGAAGTAGCGGGAAGAACCCGGCGAAGCGATTTGATTGGCTGACGGATGCCTCTGCAAAGACTACTCCCCCATCAGTCAGCAACGCCTTCCCACCTCCGTTGACTGAAGGAGGTAGTGGGCACGGGGCGTAAGTCAAGAAGTTGAAAAATGTTCAACTTTTTCGGCAGCGACGGATCCGTCATCCAATCAGATCGCGTCTGCAAATTTAAGCACTGTGACGCGACTCGGGCTCTGACGATACTGGAAAGCGGGAAAGCGGGTCATCTTGCATTGCAACAAGCAGGAAGTAGCGGAAAGAACCCGGTGAAGCGATTTGATTGGCTGACGGATGCCTCTGCAAAGACTACTCCCCCATCAGTCAGCAACGCCTTCCCACCTCCGTTGTCTGAAGGAGGTAGTGGGTACGGGGCGTAACTCTGGCTGCATTCAGCGGGTTTGGGCGTTAGAGCGCCCTCTGGTGGACCAACTTTTTTTTTCTTTTTTAATATTCATTTATCGGCCATTATAAATGCCGATACCGAATAGCTTGAAAAATGCCTAATATCGGCCGATGATATCGGCCTGCCGATATATCGGTCGGGCTCTAATTTGAATGCACTGAATATTTCGTAGATACTGGGTGAAAGGCTCTGCAGCCCTTGCGGTCGCCGCCTGTGTAAGGCAGGAACCCCCCGGTCCAGAGGTTTAACTTACGTTCTCGTGCTTCATGTGTTTGAGAAGCCGCAGCTCCCGATAGGTCCGCTTAGCGTGGATGATGGACTGGAACGGCCTGGACAGCTTCTTCACCGCAATCTTCAGATCACTCTTAACGTCATATGCCGAGCTGTGAGCGAGAGCAAGAGAAAGATGGAGAGACAGGCACACAATGGTTTCAGACCTAATGAATCTCATAAGAAATTTGGATATGAAAGTGGGCAGCAAAAACGCTGACAGAGATAATTATGCTTTATTTTCTGTTTTGTATAAATTCTAAAATCATGAACTCTTGGCCACTTGAAGAAGCGATTAGGTGGCGCCAAATTTGAGCTTTTCGATTCATGCATCATAAAACACAATATGCCCTGGGGTAACAAAGCCAGTCAGCCAATAACTTGTTGTCTAACATACTAGCTCCGGTGTGTTTCATATAAACAACTCATCATTTAAGTAATAAAAAAAGGCTCATTGTGTAGAAATTAACACAATACCCAGGTAGAATCCATGGGCAATCATTCTCTACAATATTTATTTAGACATGTTTAGCCCTCAGGCATGCTAATCCTGTTGCACATCCAAGACTATTCAAAACCTCTGTAATGTATGGAGAGAAGAAGAGTATTGTTGTGTTTAAATGCACAATGTTCATAACCCAAACTTGATGTACTGTCTGGTATACTTGAAAAATATTTATTGCAGACGTGGTATTTAACTTGTTGAGTAATTAGCTTGCTATTTGATACATAAGCATCTGAAAAAGGAAAATATCACAATGCAAGATATATGAATACAACTATTAATCAGTCTTCTCTAAAAGGAAACGCACTCACTGCAGCAACATGAAAATGTGTTTTGAGCTCAATACAAGCAGGAATGTTTCATAAGACCAATTTGAGCATAATGATTTAATATTCAGTTGCACGACCATAAAGACCCAAACTCCATTAGGCAATGTGAGGCGAAAGTCATCCTAGGAGCAGCAGCTGGCTACACGTTGCATCCAAGTAGTGCAAGTGAGAGCCCTGTGCTTACTTTCACTCTGGTCATCATAAAAAGGCACAGCAAGAGAAAGCACACACTGACACAAGTGCATACATACAAGAAAGCACAAGGGCACACACAGATATGCACACACACACACACACACACACACACACACACACACACACACACACACACACACACACACACACACACACACACACACACACACACACACACAGTGAAGTCAAATGATCTACAACGTATTCAAATATCGGAAGCCTATCATCTAGGGACAACAGAAACACTGGCACTCCCAACGTGCAGGCGATGGTAGCAGTCACATTCCTGACATTAATAACATGCCAACATAAAAAAAATAACTTGCTAAACGTGCATAACTTAATGCCCTAACTCTTGGGAATAGGATGAAAGGAAAGGAATTGAGTTATAGCATAGACCTCACTGGGGCCTACATGCAGCGTTATAAACGTAAAAGCACATGCATGTGTCTGTGTGTGCGTGTTTGCATGCACGTGTGTCTGCTAAACGGCAGAGCAAACAGAACGCTTCTAAGTGGAGACAGCAGCAAAATTCGAATTAGGCCAAGTTGAATGCAAGTGCAATAACGTGGGTCCATAAAGTGGCCCGTAAAAGAAGCCGAGAGGCCAAAAGACAAGGCCATTGTCAGGAAGGGCCAGCATGAGAGGAACGAGGAGCAGACGGGTCGTAATCATCATTACCTGCGGCTGCCGGTGAACCGAGTGACACAGGCCTGTCCTTGTGTCCCTCCTGGCCTTTTTATCTTGCTACAGACGACAGACATGTGCTACCTAACTGGAATGTTTGACACGCCGAGCACACAGCATGTACTGCGACATGCCATTGGCGGCTCCCGGCCATAGCTATAGCCAAACACTTCGACAATTGACTTTAGATTCTGTATCCAAATCGAAGGACGGTCGGAAAACTGAGGTCAATACCCAATCTAGTATTCATATGTTTTGGGTGAAGCAGTATATGAACTGGCTTTGTTTGTCAAGCATTGTGTTTTGGCAAACAGTTACAGCACGCAACTGTAGGTTATTTTGTACTGTGGCCAACCATGGGCAGACCCCTAGTGACCATGCATGGGGACTTATGGGCTGCAAAGATAATACAACTCACACAATCAATTCATAGGAAATGGGAGTTCAAAAATGAGGAACAGAGGCTCAGTAGGCTTTTGCAAAATATGAAACTTCTGATTAGAATGGCCATGGATTATACAATTTGAATCACAAGGTGACAACTTCAAACCTTGACTTCGCTCTCATCACATTTTTACTCTGAGCTTTCAGCAATTATTGAAATGTGTGCTTGTAAAAGTAACGGCAGGAGAACTGTGAGTGATGCTCTCATCAGACTTCCTAATATGAATGTATTATTTCCAGCCCATACATTTTCTTAACACCTATTCAATATTCCCATTGGACCCTCACTCTATTGCAAAACTTTTATGAACGAAGCCTCCACCAAATGTAATGATTATACTTTGCATTATAAACTTAAATTTTCCATCGTGTTACAAACAATTTGCAATAAGTTACGTGTGTATGGGCACATTGGGCACGGTAGATCTACCAAGGTAAAAAGGTGAATGGGTCCCCAACCATTTTGCACTAAAGTGGGCCCATTCCCGCCTTGAGGAAGAAAAATAGACAGTGCGAAGGTGTGATCTGCTTGATCCCTAAGCAGGTCTACGTGATGACTAATTGACTCTGAATCAGTCATTCGTGCTGCTGAGGCGACCACCTAATCTCGGGACTATGAGTCATATGGGTACAACAACGGGAGAAGGGGTGACATCATTCTAGACTCATCACAGTCGATTGGAGTTATGTTGCAAGAGCCCAGTATGGGAGAGGGGCCCTTTCCCGAAACCATGTGACACGGTTCACAACTGTAAAGTAGACTAAATAAATGCATGCATGCATGCATGCATGCATGCATGCGCCCCCCCCCCCCCCCCCCCCCGATACAGAGTATCCTGCAAAAGAAAGCGAGAAACGTAATCCAGCAGCATTTGCAAAGTCCCAACTGTCCGTTGCGATTTTGAATTGTAAGCGGACACAAGAATATAGACACAAATATAAACATCGTAAAACTAGATTCACATTTCCGCTGGATGGTGGATGCAACAAAATAAATGGATCTAAACATGGTTCTAAAAGCATGAACGTCCATCTTTATACAGCGTTACCATCCAACAATGTACAACTGTTATACTTCTGTTATTGTGCACGAAGCAGTACCCCTCAACTCTGGAAAACCAAAGGATATGAACCACAATAGCTAAAGAACATGCACGAAAACAATAATAGCCCCCACCCGCCGAAGATACGCGAATGGCACCGAAGCATGCACCACCATGTGCATCGGGCAGAGCACACAGTGTGTGAATATATGTAGAATAACATAACATAACAATATATTAAAACATGTTTTTAGGCGTAACGCCAACCCCGATTGCATAAGGCAATGCGTTTGCTCTCCACGGTTTCCTTACCACACAGATCCATAAGCACCAGAGCCCACCGGGGATAAGTTCTGATAGCGCTCCGGGACCTCCCATATGGTTTTGTTGAGCTCCTGTCGATAAAACGTGGGTCTCTCGTTCTGCGACATTCCTGCAGAATAGCCTGCCCCGCAGAGACAAAACAAGCGAGTCGAAACTTCTGCTCCCCTCGCACGGTGTGGTGGTAAGTGCCCCGTAGAAAAAAACAATCAATCGGGACGTTTCAGCATTCACTGTTCATCTGATCGCTTCTGCGTGCAAACACGCTGCAGTTATTCTAATCTCCCTCCGTGCACAATGGGGTGAAAAGGTGATTTCAAACGACTTCTTCTCGGAGACCTTCGAGACACCAACAGCAGCAGCCACTAGGTTTTCCCCGACGACGTAAATTCCGATCTTGCTTCGTCTTGCGGAAACGTAACCTCCGTCACTCCACTCGCCTACGTCACTCCGTCGGTGACAGCGCGCGCTCACGAATATCACAACAATCTCGCGCGAGGTAGAAAAACTACATTTGCAGCCAAGATTGTAGTGTATGTATATTCCCAGTATTATTTTAAACACTTAATATAAAAACGTAACTTTGGAATTACTAGCTGGGACATAAAACCTGTTTCTCAAATGTCCTGCATGTGTACATCCGTTTTAGCGACGCCTTGTGTTCTTTTTGTAACAGTGCCACAGTGAATTATTCTAAAGTTGTTTATTTTATCAATAAGATAATCAGAGTTTTAAGTTTTGTGCATATTTGACAATGGATTCCTCAAGTGTCATTACCATGAAGCCAACGTTAATGTATACCTACACTCTTCTATAAGAACACCTACAGATAGGGCTGAGAAGTTCCCCACTCAATGGCTTCACCTTCTGGTGAATGTGGATGCCAAAGGCCTGGGGTAAGGCTTGGTGGCAGGACTTGTTTCCCTTGAGGTGTAGTGCCAGTTATTAACAACTCTGGAATGGAGGAAATGTTTAATTCCAAAATTATTCAACATGGTATGCTTCTTTGGCATGCTTCTTGTGCGGTCGGATGATCTCTGACTGCAACCATCAACGATCTCTGACTTTCATCCGTGTACCTCACTTTACTGGCTGGGTCTCCTGCGGTCGTTTAACAATGCAGGAAGAAGTTGCTGACTTTTACTTCCTTCTCAGAATGAGGCCAGTTGGACATGGTGAACGTGTAGCCGCAAGGGGTGACTACACCTTGTTGTGCTTTGGAGGCTATTAGATTTGTGAGAATCATTGAACATTTTTACTTCTGCTTTGGGAACATCTGATTGAGGTGCAGTTTGACAATATCATTTTTGATCCAATTATTAACATACTGTTTCAATGAATAACCCATATCAAAACAATGTTCAATAACAGTCAAAACTGAGTAAAATAAATGTGACTGGATATGTGGGAAGAAGATGAACAGGTATATAATTCGATTTCTGCAAAAATATTTAATATTATATAATTTATAAAATATTATATCTTACTGACTGTTTGCCCCCCTGCCATCAGGCAGGAGATTTTGCAGCATCATAACCAGCTCTGCAAAGGCTGTCAGACCTCTAAAACCCCTGCTCTATCCACATTAAACCATCAGCACCCAGCCCATTATCACATCTTTATAAATTGTACTGTCATCATGCTGCACTGCTCACTATGTTAACAAACGGGTGTGCACACCGAACTTGAAACACAAGTAGCACACCATGCCACAGACCCGCCTTCTTGGTTATGTTTATTTTGTCATTTTAAATGTTCCTGTAATGTTTGTTATGATTCCTTCATGGTGCTTCATGACTATTTATGTTAATGTTGCTCTTTTTGAGGGGTAACATTTCGTTGAGCTGTATAATATGTATATGGTTGAATGACAATAAACTTGACTTACTGATTAACTTACAAACGTAATGGTTTCTTAACACTATCACACACTCGTTAATTTTGGTAAAAAATAATAATAAAAGGATGACATTTCACATAATATAAGAAATGTGTTTATTTCTTTAACTTCATTATGACCAAGGAATAATTGACAGGATAATCAGCATGATCCCCATTCGACATATAGATTAATCGTCAGGTAGACCACCACCCATTTACATCTAATCATTCATACCTTCCTAATAATATCATATCCTTTTGATTAATATGATGTAACTTCATGTTGGAGATGCAAACCACATGCACATCACTCCCGAGTAGTGAAACCATAGTGGTAGAAGGGTCCTAAGGGATTCCAATGGAGAAAGAAATGTGTACACAACTTTATATATATTAGCTTTGTCTTTCAATTACACCCCCTTGGATCAATGCGGATGTAGCATTAGACTTTGTATGCTCCTGTAACTGTCGGTCAAATGCATTTAAATATTTACAGCTTAATGATTCATATTCTACTAAGGAACTGGACATCACAAAGATACACCGTTTAGCACCTTTTCATTCAGTACAAAACCTAAGATCCTCCATTTAACATGTTTTCTTTGGGGGGCAAAAACAAGGCATTATTCAGGATTCAGGAATGACTCAGTGTTGACACCCTGTGACATGAAAAGTGCTCTCCAATTGGTTGCAACTGCATGGATGAAAGATACTTTCCAATTGGCCATAACTATCGTATGAACTGCATGTTCAATGGGCAACCACATAAAAGGAGGATGTGAAGGAGAGGAGGTCCGGAAGTCCAGGCCTCACACTTGGCTTTGTAGGAGGAGGCTTCCATTTACTAGTCCTTAGAATGTATCCAAAAGGGTATTAGGGCTTTATGGGCCAGATAATCCCATAAGTATACACTATACAAGGATTAACCGACAACCAATGACACAAGTCCATTAGACACCCGTCCGGTCCGTACCAGTGAAGTTCTCATTTTACAAAAGCCAAGTAGAAAGCCATTAATAGGCAGGATGCTGCCACACAAATGTGAAGCCGTGTCCCAATCACTGCAGCTGAGGAAGATGAAATAGCCAAATGTTAATAAAGCCAGAACGGACAGTTCATTTCAGTTCAAGAATTACTTTTTTTTTTATTTCAATGCATCATAGTTTAATTGCAAATTGCTGGTTGCAGGATCATCTATATTTGATCATAAATTGGTTAAGAAGTGTCAAGTTTGTTTTCGAAAATAAATAGTTTACCACTTTAATATTGCAGCTCTTATGTTAAGGTCTCAAACCTACCTTTGTAAAATACCCCCCACACCCCTTTCTTCTCAGAGAGCAACCAGCTGTTGATGCGTGGCACCTTTTTGAGGTACGCACAGGTGCAGATGAAGACGAGACCAAAAACCAGAATGCCATCGAAAGAGTAAACTGTAGGCAGAAGAGAGAGATGATGAGTGGGGTATGGTTTTGGCTTAATAAAGTGCAATTTGTGAGCACAACTAGACTTTCATTCAAAATACAAAAGAGAAACAGCATAAGCAGCCCACTACATCCCAAACAACGATGACCATATCAGATACCCGTCAAACTTGTTTGTACACTTTCTTTACTTCCCATGTCCATTTTCAGGATCATGTTTGTATCGTAGGCCTACGTGGCTAGAAGTAGAGTCGAGCACCAATTTGAGTAAATAAATAGGAATCAATACAAAGTTAGAGCAAGTAATATGATTGACAAGTTATCCTAACATAGAACATGGGCCACGTCTACAGCTAATTGATATGCAAAGAGAAACAAGCGATTATTTGGTCTTCTAAACCTCCTTAATCGTCCAAAAGCTTAAAGAACCTACCGTTCGTCATGATGGCAGGTTTGGGTTGTCTATGTAGTGTGAACCCCTCAGAAAGATTCGCAATACATTTAAATTATGTAATGCAAAGCTAACGAATTCTTCGCAGCAGCAGCCAGAGGCTTCCTCTTCTGGTTCTTCTTCTTTTTGTTTACCATCCAGAGAATGCAGAGCATGTGCTTCCCTCTTGTGGTCAATATGAGATACTCTATTCCTTGACTAAGGTATACTCAAAACACTAGCAAAACGTTACCAGCAATTTTGGCATTGTGACCAAACCTTTATTTCTCCATCGTTGCTGTACATGGATCTTAACGTTATATTTAGAAAAAAAATACTACTTAACTTAATCACACAATGAACGGACTAACAATTTGTTCAACACATTTTCTTTGTATTTAATTTAGATTCCAATAACCTTAAATATGAATCCAGTAATCATGGTAACATATATCAGATGGGCCAGATACACATACTGCTTTCATTATTAGTTATAATATATTTAATTTGCAGCATTATCATGTATAAATACACTGTATTTTTATTATCAGAGGCCGTGTATGAAGAACCTAGATAAAACAATGAAAATCCAGGTCTGTGTACAAAGTGACCATGCCAAATGTGAACATTAAGACAAAAAAATCACTGTTTACACACACACCTGTAGACAGAGGGTCACTTTCTCTGCAATCGTTAAGTCTTAAGTATAGTGAGATTTATGCCTAAAACAACCATGCATAAAATAAAGGACTGTTTATCTGGCAGTATCCGGCTTGTTGCCTGAACAAACAATGTGCTATTATAAATTTTTCTGGTGTTTGCATTAGAAAAAAAAATCTCTTGAACAATGACATGTAAACAATAAACGAATTAACTACATTAATGACAACAGAAAAGCATTACAAACCTAAAGGACACATTGAAGCAGACTGACCCGTGGACAGCAACACATTCAAATATTTTAGCACTGTAATTGTAAATGAAAAGCGTAGCCATGGAAATTCCTCGAAAAAATAGGAACTACCAATTGTGGGTAAGTTGCAAAAATGTACATCAACAAAACTTCTGTAGCAACGGGAAATATTTAACAAATAGGAGCATCTTGTCAAAGTTGCTGGAAACATGCATTGAGGGTGTTGGGGGTGGGATGTGGGCAACTGCATGTAGCATGTTCTAAGTGCAACAAACAGTATGCCCTATTAAATAGTATCTTAGTGTCCAAAGTCTGTACCATAACCGTACATTCACTGCACCGCATGTCTTTTCAGCTGTTTGATCGATTGACCAGGAGTTTGACCAAGTGCTTTGATCGATTAAAAAACACGAGAAGTCCAGAGATATCTGGAGAACCCTATACAACTCTGTTTACATTCAGTGTGCACCTCTATGTACACACATCCCCAATACATTAATATCATAAGGTAAAAAATACAATACTTTTCCAACATTTAATACAATAAGCCCCACCCCTCCCTTTTTCATCCAAGTTTAATTTAAGAAATCGCGAAGTTTCCTCTCACAGGTCCATAATAAATTAACAATAAATACAAAAATAGACAAAACAAGTAAAGCATTGGCTAAGAATCCAAGGATATCTACCCTAAAGGCGATCAAGAACAAAATGGTTAAAACACACCAGGACACAGGCATGGGATCAGGGGATGCCGTCCTTCCTCTGACAGCACTGAGAGGGCGGTACTCCCCAGTCGTAGACGTAGGACAGCCTCACCCGGACCTCCTCCTTGCAGAGCTTCCCGTCACGCTGCAGCGTCTGGTGTTTCTCCAGCATGTCCTCCAGGCTCTGCTTGTGCGTCACCAGGTACTTGTTGCTGCAGCCGCGTGACTTGAACTCTGTGTCGAAGCGCGGGTCGTGCGTGCGCCTCACGTCCACTGGTGCGAGCCAGGCGCCCAAGGACACGTCCTCGCTCTGCCACGTCTTGAGGTAGCCAGCGTTGATCCGCACATAGTGCACCAGGTCTGCGGACAGGATGTACCCACCGCCAAGCGCGTAGGGTAGGTAGTAGTCGCACAGCTCCCAAGCGCTCTCACGCCACTTCCCAGCGCTTTTCACCCGCCCTCGTCCCGAAAAGAAACCCCAATACAGTCGCTTGGGCTCTTTGGCTTTCAGCTCCTCTTTGAGAAGGTCTAGGCGGGCAAAGGTATCGTCGTCGGCCTTCATGACGAATTTGAAGTCCACCTTTTGGTCCAGCCAGGAGTACATGTGCAGCAGCTTGAGTGTGAGGTTCTCGTACGAGTCCCGTAACTCAGGCAACAAAAGCAAGTCCTTGTGGCGGCCCTGCTCTGTATTAATGTTCTGAAGGTCTTCGATAGGAAGCCCAGCGGTTCCAACCACAAACATGGGAAGAATGTCAGAGTCCCGCTTGGTCAGCCATGTGCTGCGGATGATACTCCTGCGCTCCGTGTATTTCGGTCCAGTCGTGATAAGAACCACCAGGAAAGCAGAGAGGTCCTTTACACGAGAGGCCTGGTCAGGTCGCTCTTGGTGGGATTGGTGGGCATAGACACGGGGGGCTATGCCTGGAGGATCTAATTGAGTCTGTTTCAGGGTCTCTGATGTGCATTTGGCCAGAAAGAGCAGGACTATCGCAAACAAACACACGCTGCCGATCACCAGCACCGTCTTGTGGCGACAAAGTAGGCGTATCAAGTTCATGGTTCTGAGCCTAGAGTCAAAATCACAACAATTTGATAGTTAATCACGTACTCTTTGAAGAACTAAATGATACATGCAAAAATCTATCAACATACAAAGTGATAATGGTAGACAAGAAAGTCAGTTTCTTCGTCGAGGCTTATTACCCAGTATCTTTACAGGCAATGCAGATTGCTGACCACTCTTATGTTGTCAGCAATAAGTGTGTATTGCTGACCAACTCGTATGTTGTCAGCAATAAGTGTGTATTGGTAAAGACGGGTAAATTACCTGCTCATTGAAACACGGTTGTCTCACCAGGGTACAACGAGGCAACAATAATAGCGTAGGGTACCAGTGTAAGATCTCTGCTCACTTTGAAAACCCACTAGACTCCAAACCAGCATAACACTGTGTCGCCATCCTTTGTTTGGACTGAAAACATGTTTTCAATGGAGCCACATGCCCTATGTATGGTAGGTTAAATCAAAGCAAACCATATAGATCGGCCATATCCAGTCGACTTTAATCCGGGCACAACCAAAGGATGCTGCTGCTGTCAGGCTAGCTACAGCTGTGGTTCCGGCGTCACGCAGAACCCAAGCTAACGGAGACGGAAGTACACTATTTTCATAAAAGTAAGAGCCCCCATTTTTTTCCGTATACATTAATATATGATTTTTATTTATATAATTTACATATTTTCTAGCTCTCAATTTACGGTTTCTTCTAATTTAATACATAAGAGAAACGGAAACACACAATCTGATTTAATTTGAATACAATAAAAAACTCCGTTTCCAGGAAAACCTTTTGAAATCATAAGAAATTAAGCCTATGGATTATTCTCCCATTACTACTACTACTATCTTTCAAAATGTATAATCTCTCCAAAAGCAATATCAAATAGCAGACCTAGCAATAATAGTAAACTGCATATTATCTTAAAAATATACAGTGTACATAAAGGGATATACTTTAATGTAGATCTAAATAGTTCATGCATAATTCAAGAATTGGGTTGCAGGAAAGAAACACAGTTTAGAGATGAGAGAAATGAACAACCGTAGGCTGGGCAGCTGTGAGGTGCAGTCATCGGAGCATGCGCATTTGTGTCAGCTGTCATTCGGCGCAGGCGCAGCGTCCGAAACACAAGCTAACGAGACGAGTGCTGCGTTAGCGTATGCATGCACCTACAGTCCAGTTTACACTATTGTGAAGGATGCTGTGATCTTTTGAATTGTCAACATCGCAGCCAATAGGCAAACGGACCCAGTCATGTAATATAATCGCGTTGCATTGTTTCAGGTTGAATTCGCTGTCATACCTCACAGGGCATGTTGAATTAGTGTACGCTAGCTTGGTTCTCTGATACGAGCGTTTAAAGATAGCCAATGGTAATCAAGATGTTCCGCCCACAATCTCGAATATCTTCAGTGCTTTTGGTTATATTGTTTATATTCGGAGAACATCTCGTAAAGAGTTCACCTGAGAACGACCCTTATAAAACCCTTGGTGTAAGTAAGAGTGCCAGTCAAACGGAAATCAAAAAGGCGTATAAGCATCTTGCTAGAGAATGGTGAGTCGTCCTGGTTCACCCTCTTGATGATTATCAGTATCATATCCTAACGTCACATATATGCCAGTTGTGGTTGTTCATTGGCTTCACCCGCAAGCAAATTTAGGTTACTACATTTGTTGGTTATTACTGCATTGATAGTGTATTTGGGTTATTTCTAGATTGTATCATGAAGTAGATTCGTATTATTGTATAGGCATCCAGACAAGAACAAGGATCCTGGAGCAGAAGACATGTTCATAAAAATTACAAAATCCTATGAGGTTGGTGTTTTTAATTAATTTGAATTGGGTCGATTATTTTTGCGCACTCTTAATCAAAAGTTAACATAGCTTAGCATATCCTATTAATTTCTAACTGTTCTGATTGTATTTTACCTATTCAGCCTATTTCTCGAGCCTATTTAAAGTGTCTTGGTTTCTCTATAATTGAATCTCTTTGTGCTTTTCTGCTATGACACAGATTCTGTCAAATGAAGAGAGAAGGGCCAATTTCGACCGCTATGGCCAGATGGAGGACAACCAGGCTTTCGGCCACTCACAGCAACAGGGATACCGTAGCAGTTTCCACAACAGCTTTTACTTTGACGAGTCCTTCTTCCACTTCCCCAAGCAAGTTAACTCAACTCAAAGCTTTATGAAGGATATTTTTTGTGGTGTGAAAGATATTCTGGGCTTCAGTTGTGGTCTCTATGAAGTTATTTTTTATTTTACAAATTAACATCAGCTATTGTGCAAAAAAAATCTATAATTGTGAAATGCATTCAGGTCGAGGGACTTTGCTGACAGCAAGTACCTGCTGCACCACGCGCAGTTCAACAGCGACGTGCTGCCCGACAGCTATCGGCGGCCCTACCTCATCAAGGTGACCTCGGACTGGTGCTTCGCCTGCATCCACATTGAGCCGGTGTGGAGGGAGAGTGTACAGGAGCTGGAGCCACTGGGTGAGGCGGCGTGCTCTCCTGAAGATTCATATGGTTAATCAATGCCAGCCACCTTGCTGTTTTCTACCCAGAGCATTAACCATTTACCAAACTTCACCATTGCTTGCAGTACCTTAAGACATCATCAACTGGCTGATTTTAGGGTGAAAATATCTTAAAGAAAGTCATGGAAACACACTCTGGTATCACCCCTCTATACTATTAGCTTTAGAATCAGACATCCCACGCCTCGCTCTAAAGCAACACACTCCTCTGTCCTGGTGTCTGCAGGTGTGGGCATCGGCATCGTGGATATGGGCTATGAGCGGCGCCTGGCCAGCCAGCT
This sequence comes from Gadus morhua, assembly GCF_902167405.1. NCBI lineage: Eukaryota > Metazoa > Chordata > Actinopteri > Gadiformes > Gadidae > Gadus > Gadus morhua. Next base: position 22,045,044 of record NC_044060.1, on the reverse strand, counting down.
GGGGGCCCACCGCACGCCCTCCATCCTGGGGGTGGTGAACGGCAGGTTCACCTTCTTCCACCAGGCCGTTGTCCGCGAGAACCTGCGGCAGTTCATCGAAGACCTGCTGCCCCAGAGGATGGTGGAGAAGGTATGCCAGAACACAGCCCGACACAGGGCTCTCATTGCGGCTTTTACCATGCAGTGTGATGTGTGTTTGAATGGAATAGATTGGTTTGCGTTATTAAGCCTACACTGGGCTGTATTAAATTAACATCTTTTAAAATATTTTATTGTATATTAGAAAGAAAGAAAGTATTGTTTAAAATAGACATTAGCTAATTTATGATCTTACCTTTCGTTACTCCATTTCCAAACTGACACTAAATGAATACATCCTACTCATCAGGTCACGGATAAGAACTACCAGTCATTCCTGAATGGCTGGCAGTCAGAGAACAAACCCAGCGTACTCCTGTTTGACCAAGTACCAATATTCCCCCTGATGTACAAGGTATTGTTGACACACGCACACGCACAAAACCAACACATTTATTTATAATGCCTCCTCAGCGATATTGGAAGTTTTGATAGCTGATTTCCTGCTCCGGTTCTCTTCTCCCTCACCCCTACCAACCACCCTAATCAACCTCCATCGGCAGTTGACGGCGTTCGCCTTCCGGGACTACGTGCGCTTCGGGTACGTGGACCAGGGTGAGAAGTACAACACCCCCCTCCTGCGGCGGTTCAACATCAACACCCACGCCCCCACTATGCTGCTATTCAAGGAGGACACGGAGAAGCCTGCCGACATCATCCAGGTAGCTGCCCAAGCTAAGGCTAGTGTGGGAACATCAACTATTCTGTCCAGAGCTGGCAGGATAGTCCTGCGGCCATGGGGTCTGACTCCCAGCTGAAAGGTTCTGTAGTTAAACCCTGATGTATTTGGTCTACTAGTAGGTGTCTTTGGGCCTTACCTGTTCAAGAATGGTAAACCTATTCCCACCCAGTTGGTCTGGATTAAAAGGGCCGCTAAAAAAAATGGTAAACGATATCAACCCTCCCTAACCACCACCACCACACCACGTCTTCTTCTCCTCCTTCTCTTCCCCAGGCCCGAGGGATGAAGCGACAGATCATGGAAGAGTTTGTCTCCAATAACAAGTTTCTTCGGGTGCCCCGGCTGGTGAACCAGCAGCTCTTTGACGAGCTGTGTCCGGTCAAGCAGTTCCACCGGCGCAGGAAGTAAGTAAATGTCCCTAGTGGGCAGGAGTCTGATGGCTCCCTGCGTACACCAACCTGTGGGGACATATGATCGTCCTTAAGAGGTGTGTGTGGACCCCGGGGATACAGCATGAGCGTGCAGACACACACACACAGAGTGGTGGTGCATGAGGTCCGATGTGTTGGTCCGATGTGTTTTGTGTGATGTACCGTCGTTAGGCGCTGTCATGCCAAATTTGTACCGGCTGCCAAATTTGTACCGGGCGCGTCATCCATACGTAATCCATTCCAAACCTGCATGGCAGCAGATGATCGAGTCGTCTGTTGCCGGGCAGGTTTCAAAAAACATTCGCGCTCATGTGGCCAAAGAGGAAATAACATAATACAGTTAACGGATCGCTAGATAATGTAATGTTTTGTTGGGTTCCTTAATAAACACACGATGTATCTTGGAACAGACATCAACATGCAGCGCGCCAATCCAACTGCGCATGCTCCGTGTGACGGTCTAATAACTGATTTTGATATCATTACAGATAACACTTGTTTTTACTTTATATTTGTATTGTATTTAATTGTTTAATCAAATCTAGCAAGTAAACTGAGTGTTTAAAGTAGGTCAAGGACGAAATAGCACAATACACATAACGGATCGCTAGATAGAAGGTTCGCGAACGTTCACGTCATTCGACGCGATCGTCCGTTGCCAGGCAACGGACGAAGCGATCATCTGTTGCCAGGCAGATTTGGAGTGGATTACGTATGGATGACGCGCCCGGTACAAATTTGGCAGCCGGTACAAATTTGGCATGACAGCGCCATCCCTTCAGTTCCATTCATGTTCCTACTTAGTTTGTGATGGTTCACTCGAGGCTAAAAGGTGTCTGCGTCCTCAGGTACTGCGTGCTGCTGATCACCGGGGAGGACCAGGCCTTCGTCCCCGGTAACGAGGCCTTCCTGCAGTTTGCCACCGCCAACTCCAAGGAGGTGTTGCGCTTCGCCTACGTCTACCAGCGGCAGCAGCAGCCCCTCTGCCAGGCACTGCTGCAGAACCACGCTGTGCTCTCGCCCCAGGTACACACATAGCACAATACTCCATCACCACACGTGGGTGTCAAGTTCCACAGCTAGCTTCGCACTAATGTACTGAGCAGCCCAGGAGGTATCTGGCAACAGGAAGGTTGCTGGTTTGTTCCCCAGCTCATCCAGGCCAAGTGTCAAGATGTCCCTAACAAGCCACCTAACCCTAACGGTTGTTCCTTGTATGTTGACCATGCCAGCCCGTCGGTTTATGAATTGGTGAATGTGAGGCTGTGATTGTAAAGCTCTTTGAGTGGCCACAGGCCACATAATGCAGTCCATTTACCATTTAATGAATGCACAGGTTGTGATTCTGGAGAGGCGGAGCCCAGCAGGCAAGGTCATGTACCGCTCTGTGATTGGTGGATGGAACGGAAGTGAGGAGGATAAGCACCGCCTCTATGAACAGCTGGAGCTCCTGCAGAGAGATCCGGCATACCTGACATCAGACGCCACGCTACCAGAGCTCAACAACGAGATGGCCCCCGTAAGAGAAGACACGCACACACGCACTTACTTATCATTTCAAGTAGCATAGACCGCATGCACAGACATACTTATCAGTTCAAGTAGTAGAGACAGCATGCACACACACACTCACGCATACACTTACTTAGCAGTTCAAGTAGCATAGACCCGACACACACACACACACACACACACACACACACACACACACACACACACACACACACACACACACACACACCACTTGAACGACCACCTGTGTCATCTCGACCGTCAGTTCAAGTAGCATAGACCGCATACTCACTCACTCACTTTCAGTTTAAGCAGCATAGACCGCATAGCAGTGCGTACACTGCAGACACATTAACTCTGGTCTCATTATCTAATGTGATTTACAAAGGCAAAGAGAGAAACCATAAGCTTCATCTTCAAAACTCACTCATTGTAATAATGTGCACAATAGCAGTTGATACAATTACAGACATGTATTTCAATTTTCAACAAAGACAGTAATCGTGCTCATATTCTCACCACGTTTGTCTACTCCACCAGATGTTTCTCATCCAGTGGATGAACACTGCCTACGATTACTTCCTGCAAATATATGATGACATCCTCTACTCCAACTGGTAAGACCGTACTTGTTGTTGACAGAAGGGGATCAAAAGGGCTCGGAGCCTCCTGGGTTCAGCCACGTTCATCATGTCGTAGACGTAGGCGTGTTTTTTCCTTGTGTCTCTGAGATGTGGATGTTGGTTTTCCAGGAGAGAGATGATGCCCATCCTGTCCCTGATTTTCTCAGCCCTCTTCATCCTCTTCGGCACCGTCATCATCCAAGCCTTCAGGTGACATGCCTGGTGGGCGTTTTCCCATAGATGCCTTTACATTACAGTAGCTATGAACCAAATCAACAGTCTCTTGCCAGTAATGGAAAAAAAGTAATGGAATCATATATTGACTGTGATTAAAAATGTTTGTGAGGTTTTGTGATAAGCCATCACAATATCTATTCAATCCCAGTCACTCTATGATCAATCGTAGATTGTGACTGAATATCTTTTGGTCTATTGGCTCCTTTCCCAGTGAGTCCGGAGAAGACAAACCGCAGAAAGCCAAACCACGAGAGCGTCCCAAAGCTGAGGAGGATGACTCCAGCCGGCCCACCACCTCCAGGTAACCCCCGCCGGGTCCCATCTCACCCCCCACCTCCAGGTAACCCCCGCCCAGGGTCCCATCTCGCCTCACCACCTCTAGGTAACCCCCGCCCAGGGTCCCATCTCGCCCCCCACCTCCAGGTAACCCCCGCCCAGGGTCCCATCTCGCCCCCCACCTCCAGGTAACCCCCGCCCAGGGTCCCATCTCGCCTGCAGTGAGAGGAGGAGTAGATCACATGGAATTGAATGAACTCAGAATTTGTCACCATATTGTCTTATTTGTCCTCATGATTAATAATGGGTCTCATCTTTATTCACGTAGAGCAGTAGTGGTAGTCTGCACATCTCCACCGGTGAGGTGTAGTGCAAAAGGGCTGGATAAAACATAAAAGAATGAGGTGCCCGCACACTGCTGTATCTCCCATTTGTTTAATGGTGCTGCAACATTTCGTTGTCATCTTTATTCAGCCATCGCATCCACTCATCCACTTTCCAATACTGTCCTCGTCACATAATTCCAATGTATTTTCTGTAGTTTCTCTTTCATGTTAACCTACCCCCTCCCATTCGTGTTTGTGATCTTTAATATCTTCCTTTTGTCTTTCCTGTGAAGCCGCCCCCCTAAGAAGGACTTTGTGGAGGTGACGGAGCTGACGGACATCACCTACACCAGCAACCTGGTGAAGCTGCGCCCCGGCCACATCAACATCGTGCTGGTGCTCTCCGAGGCCTCCAAGAACGCCTTGCTCAGGAAGTTTGCAAAGGAAGTGTTTTCCTTCTCTGGGTAAGGCCAGGTTTTATAATGGTGTTTGGCATACTCAGGGGTTGGCAATAGTGTTTGAATTTTTAAATGGGCGGTCACAGCGGGCCCTGACCAATTTGGTGCTCTGGGCAAGTTTTCGGAGGCTTCCCCTTGCATCGGAGCACAACGGCATACTGTAGAAGTGAGTCTGGGGGATCAAACTCTTAATTTCCTGCAGTCTGGTGAATTTGTATGCACCAATTTCTGCCCTCTCTGCAGCATCAATTTATAGTGGAAATGTCTTGTCAAACAAAAGACAATTCCAGCATCAATAATTGTGTCATGCACTCACACATATGTCTGAGAAATTTTCTTCTTTTTTGGAAACAAAAACCCCCACAAAATAAAAACGGAATTAGAGAATGTCATAAAACAAATTCTAAATACATCATGAATAAGGTATTCCATGAAATACGACTTTGATGAAACTAGTACAGTCAGCAACCCAGAAAATAGGGCCTATTTAACCAATTAGTCTTCGGGACATTTTTGGCAATTTTTTTGTTGTTGCACTGCGCCTACTCTAGAGAGCACTGTTCCTTCATAGTATGACCTCTAATCACATGCTTGGTCTCTTTGGAAAGCTGAGAACCTGTAGAACTATATGATATTATCAGAATAACTGTATCATGTACTGTCACAGTGCTGGGAAGGCTACAATATTGTTTTTCCTTCCAGCCGGGTACACACACCTCTAAAACCAAGCTGATTGTCGTACCCTGGGCAACTCCATATCCCTTGGAAACAGTACTGAGCCCTAGGTCTTGTGATGCTGTGTGTAAAAGCAGATCAACAAAGCGTAAAAGATTGAAGTCTCCAGCTCCTTTTATGTAATGATTTGTCCATTCGTTCTGGTCAGGGTCCTTTTGTAGACTCCAAAAAGAAGACCTTTGGCTACCCAAAATGCATACTGTAATCAAAAGTGAACCCAAACATGTAGAAGCAGAATCTTGGTCTCGAATGAACCCTCTGGGCTTTCTTGTGAACCATTTAGATAGCATGCCAGATGCTCCGATATGTAATGAGACAGGTATAATCACACAAAAATCTAATTTCTAGCTATTCCGCCTATGCCAGCCGTTCTCAATCTATGGTACGAGCGCCCTCTAGTGGTACGCGGAGTATGAGCGATTTTTTGAAGCAATTTTATGCAATGCAACCCATCATATGCAATGATCTTAAACCTGCATTGACTAACTGCTGTGACGATGAGTAGGGGAAGCAAAAATTTTGCAAAATCGTCCTGTGACGAGACGTCGAAGTCTGCCTTCAGAGGCCAGACATTTCTGGCTTCGCTTCCCTCGCCGTCATTAAGACTAAATATAGAAGCAGGCAGTGGTCGAGTTGTAAAAAAAAGCCAGGGGGGATGGTGGACTTTAACTTTTAGGGACAGATCATTTGTGCTGATGACAGCGCATATGGTGGGAGACCAACAGTGTGATAATTATTATTATATTATCATTATATATTTTTGGGTATAAAATAAGAGCGATTGCTACCGTCATGTCATCGCTCTTATTTTATCCCCCAAAACGCAGCTGATCGGACGCATCACACGATTCGGAGGCATGCATCACATTTAAGGATTTTAAAAACTGATTCTTATTCTTTTTTTTCAAAGATGCATTCGGCAGAGAAGGGAGACTAGCGTTGCTCACGGGTTGGAAATGAAAGGGAGAAAGGGGGACAGAGTTGCCCGCGGAAGCGATGTCTGAGATGCAGAGACTGCTTCACGCTACCAGTGTCGGTTTCGTACGGTGTTGAGAGCTCGTAAAGGCACTATTGCGCAAGTACGCCTGCATCACGCGATTTCGTGCTCATGCGCATCTATTGAATCGTGTTCCAGAGCACGATAGTCCGACTTTTTTCGTGCTACACAGAACGAAATGTAAACCAATGCATTCTGAATGGGAGTGTTCTCAGACAATTAACGTGCTCCACAAAACGCTACGAGAGAGAGAGAAAGAGAGAGAGGGCGGGACAGAGAGAGCGAGAGAGAGGCTTCAGAAAGGGTGTGCGCAGATAGTACAGTGCACCCTAGTTATGTTTATGCCAAAACCACAAATGCAATATATATATGTATATATATTGCCGAATTATATATATTGCCCACTGTTTCCCCTAGGATGGAGTTGCAGCAGCGGAGGTGAAATGTTATGTTTTTCGCGCGCAATTTTTTTTGTGTGCTCGCAAAGCGCACCCTGCCGGGAGGTTTCTATCTACTGGCAACATACATACAGTACATTTGTTCACATTAATGAGCAAGGGAAATAAGGAGAGATTGAACATATTACAAGTATAATCTTTAAAAACATTATTTACATTTATTTAACAAAAAATATTTATATCAACAACCACCCTATACATTAAAATCCCATAACCCAAATACTACAACAATCGAAAAGGTCTGTGCCTCAAACCAATGCATCTTCCCACTCCCTCCCATCTCCCCATCACAAAGGTTGTAGTAGGAGCATAAATAGGCCATGCCTCTATTGAACAAGTTTTGGGGCTCTAGAGTCAATAATGGCGACGCTACTGAAAATGTTGCTAAAAAAAATGTATATTGACATTTTTGCTAAAAATAAATTTCTTAGAAATAAGTAGAGATATATTTTTGAAAACATAAGGTTGCAGTAAGACCATAAAGAGCCCATGCATATGGAAAACGTTTAAGGGATCTAGAGTCAATAATGGCAACCAGGGGCGAGTCTAGGTTTTGACTTTTGGGTGGGCTCAACCCCAGGCAGCCACAGGGGTATATGAAGTATAAGTCCTGTGCAAGATTTTTTTTTTTTCCACAACCTTTATTTTCTTAGTTACTATGCTGTTGTATGTCTAAGCCGATAGCTGGCACTGTCAGCTAAATAATGCAGTTCTGAACCACTAAAGTGATAAAATGAAAAAAGACTGTTTGGATGAAGGAATAATCAATGGTTGTGAACTCGGATAACAAAATTGTGGTATATTAAATTAATTTTGTGTAAGTTTCACTAAAAAATTACCATATTTTCCTGAATAAGTTACTGAAACACATTGGTACAACATGATGTTGCCTCACTTTCATGGACCCATACAATTTATAAATTGTATCAACATACATTTTTATATCAACAAGTACAACATGTACTAGTCGAATACTATGAGAAACGGACCACTATTTCGGGAGCACTAAACTATGTTGTCTCACCTTCAGGGACCCATACATTTTTATAAAACTTCTGATGCCAAAAAATCCTGTTGTTCTGAGGCAAAAAAAAAAGGGTGCTAATTTTCAGTTTAAAAATAACTGCTGGCATTATTTTATCAGCTGAGGGCGTTTTCATTGCCATAACAACGTGAGCTAATCAACAAGTACAACATGTTCTAGACCAGTGGTTCTCAATCCTTTTTCTTTCATTCCCCCCCTAGGAGACAGACATTTTATCTCGCCCTCCCTGAATTGAAATAGCCTACTATTGAGAACCTGCTAATATTTATTTATTTAGATTAATACAATTAACGGAGACAACATCTGCAACAACTTAAAACTATTTCCAACTTCAGTTTATTAACTCATTTGTAACATTTAAACCAGACTGCTAAGTCTGTGTGAATCTCAAAACAGAGAAACAAGAGCAAATGATTCACTGGGGTTTGCATTTAATTATAAAAATTTTAAAAAAAGTAAACGTTGGTCACTTGTCAGCTTCATCAGCTTATTCCCTTTCAAAAAAAATTATATATGTTCATCTTTCAAGCATGAATAAAGACACCAAGTCCCTCTGTCATGACTTTGTAAGATCAATTCTTGTAAAACTTCTGACCCTTGGTATTATGTTTATTTAAAATAAAATAAGTAACTTATTAAAATAAATACATAAGACACTAAGTCCCCTCTGCTGCTCACGCCCCCCCTGACACCTTTAATCAGCTGAGGGTGTTTGCCTGAGTCCCATAGTATTAGAACATGTGGTACTTGTTGATTAGCTCACGTTGTTATGGCAATGAATACGCCCTCAGCTGATAAACTAATGCCTGCATTTTTTTTCAACAGAAAATTAGCACCCATATCAATATATATTTGATATTTTTCTGCTCCTTGCACCTAATCATGCATATCATGCTACGCAGCATTACAAGGCTCTGCCGACTAAAACATGAAGCAATTCAAGAAGAGGCATATATAGAATCGTCTTGTGGTCAACTGTCATTTAATAGACATCTGACAGATTATGTCAAGGTTTTAAAATTATCGTATTATTACCAGGTCATGTTATAACACAGCTGGAAATCGTGGATTTTCTGATAAAGACTAGCTAGCCTCTTTGACAGACAAAACTGAAGAAACTATGTTAGGTGCGCTCGTGCTGCATTTTTGTCAAACAGGAGACGCCCACCCACCAATCCGAGGTTAGAGATTCCTGAAGGAAGGTTGCGCTCGATTTCACTAGCCCATTTGAGCCTGTTCATTAGTGTACAGCATCCATTCTCTCATTGCTTGTGTAAAAAAACCCGGTAGAATATTAGATTTGAGGACGAAACGATAGGGTGGGCTAATGCAATTTTTTTTTCAAAAAGGTCTTGCTTCGCCACTAATGGCAACACTATTGAAATTGTTCCTAAATAAAAAATCTTAAAAAATAAGAGTTATATTTTTCAAAATTAAAGGTTGTAGTAGGACCATGAAGAGGCCAGGCCTCTATGGAACAAGTTTTTGGGCTCTAGAGTCAATAATGGCGACGCTATTGAAATTTTACCATTGTGGTCGTTTTCAGTTTTGCACTTTGCAAACGGTCCCTAAGCTCGCGGATGAAAGCCGACTGCTCGTAGAAGACAATGCAATTCAGTTTTGCACTTTGCAGACGGTCCCTAAGCTCGCGGCTGAAACCCGACTGCTCGTAGAAGCCAATGCAATTCACCGTTCGCTAAAGACGGCTCGTTTGGATGAAAACAATATTGTAGCTGGTTCTCTGGGTTACTACACTCAATTTTGTCGCAACGATGTTTCACTGATGATTCGCCGCTGCTAGGTGCATATAGGGGAAACACTGTTGCCTATATATAATATATATATATATATATATATATATATATATATATATATATATATATAATTAGGCTATAATTATATTATTTAGCGTGTAATGAGACAATCTATAGCCAAATTGTCGAAGATGCCCGAGAATCTCCGGAAATATCAGCATGGGAAATCGGCGCATCAGAACCATGATTTGAACCTATAAAGAAAGACGTCATCTCAAGCGGGAGAGAACGTTTGCAGTGCTGGTTTGATGTCTGGGTCGATTGAGCTAACCTCAATCGACCCAGACATCACACCCCTCTCACTAAGCATGATGGGCCTAATTTTCAATGTGTGCCTGAGTAAATTCTCCTTCAAACCTAAACATAGTTTATATTCTCACCTTATGGCACTTACGGCAGTATTCTTTAATACTGAATACGTTGTTTTTCGATACACTTGTTCTTACTCATGATAGTTTGATTACAGTGTTTTCGCAGTACACATGATTTCTCTCTTTGCTTTGCATGATTGCTTATAACAGGATTGTTTGACTCCAGTATTTAAATATTCGTGTTCAATTCTTTGAATGTTTTGATGCGGTACAATTTACCTCACATGATTGGTTGACTGCAGTTGTTAAAATTAATATTCAGTGCTGTGAATGCTTTAATGCAGTATACTTGTTAATAACCTCACTAGATTGACTGGTATGTTATATGCCAGATGATATCCCCATTTGATGGGTAGCCCTATTGAAGCAGTTGTTCAATTGTTAGTATTATCCCGTTGCAAGTGTTTAAATACAATACATGAGTTATAGACAGTTGGTTGCTTCAGTCAAGTAAAGTTATGTGAATAATAAATAGTATTATTAATATTAATGCCTTCTGTATGTAAACTCTATCCAGTTATAGGCCTACGCACTTTATTTTAATTCCGGTGGTACTTGGAGAGCCAAATCATTTCTAAGGTGGTACTCATGGTAAAAAGTTTGAGAACCACTGGCCTATGCAATTTGGACAAAAGAAAGCTCAAACAAAGTGTTTTGGCTATTGATTTTACTTAAGTGAAAACTGAGATGGTATAAACACCAAAACTGAAATAGTAAAAATATTATAAATAATTATGTACAAATAAACAAAAATAGGTAAAATTTCAATATATATGTACATATAATCAAAAAGAACTATTTACATTTCTACAAAATATTTTTCGGCTACTTTGTATAAGATGGCTTGTGCATATACACAATGTAATTAGACTAAAATAATATTGATTCTCGATTTCTGTTGACTCTTATGAACATTTCAAGACCCAACATGAAGTATCAACTCATTGCTAAGGATATCCACAACGACGATAAAGTTAGAATGCACCAAGGGAGGAGGAGGGTGAGGGGGGCTATTTTGAACTAAGACACTAGGATATTTTTGATCTATATTCGCTAAACATATTTATTCCACCAAATGGTTGACATTGGATGACATTAATGAGATTCTAAGCTTTCAAACGGTGTACGACATGACTATATCACTCAACCTTATGATGCCGAAAATTGACCCAGCATGTTGGGGGGGAAGGGGTGGTGTAACTAAAACTTGGCCGCCGGCGGGATTTGACGATTAAGCGGTTAATAGTCTATGTATGTAGTGATGTGTTTTATGTTGTGTAGTTAAGTGTTAAAATAGTGTTAGTCAAAAATAGTGCAATAATACAAATCTGTCCTTATGGATGGACTGTGCCCCTAGCATTTGCCTTCAGGTCGATGCCACGGGCCCGTGAGCAGGTAAACACGGTCATGGTGTACAGGGAGATTCTTATGACAAGGCAAGGGTCAACTACATGGTAGGAATTAGACAAAAAGACAATTCAGAAGACAAAGCAAAACATTCCAAAGGTTTTAAAAGCTCTTCTAAAAGTGTTTACCAAAGGGAATGTACAGTGACTGCAGTATGTCATCCCCCGGTGACAAGAAGGATGAACTAATCTCCCTTCCGGTCTCCCTGCAGGACCCAGACGCTCCACTTCTCCTTCCTCAACGCAGATAAACACCGCCAGTGGATGCCTGCGCTGCTGGCCCTGACCCTGGACTCGGCCCAGGGCCACTCGGACGACGAAGAGTCCTCGGACCACACCGGCTACGTGCTGGCCCTCAACGGCTACAAGAAGTACTTCTGTCTGTTCAGGCCCGTGTTCACCGGGGACGACGCCAGCGAGGCCTCCGCCGCCTTTGATTCCTCCTCGTCCTCCTCGTCCTCCTCGTCCTCCTCGTCCAGGAGAAAGTCCCGCTCTAGGTCCCGGTCCCAGACCCGCTCCCGGTCCCACTCCAGGGAGGACGGATCAGGTTCCAGGCGGGCCTCCAGCCGGGCCACCAGTCTGGAGGTGCACCACAAGCTGGACCGCCTGGGACTCTGGATGGAGAGGCTGATGGAGGGCACCCTCACCCGCCTGCGTGTGCACGCCTGGCCCTCACTAGACCCGGCTCATGGCTCCGCAGAGAGCTGAGCCCGCGTTGAGGAAGAGCTAGTCTCACCAAGGGTTGGAATAAAACAAAGGAGGAAGTGAAAGAGAGATGGATGTTGATACTGTATCATGTTTTCAAGATGTCTTTTTTGTTTTGTTTTTTAACAACGTTTTGTTCCAGTTTTTTTCGAACAACGTGTAGCTTATCCTGATATTTGGAATACCCCTGTAACTTATTTTCTCACGTGTTAAAGTAAAACCTTGGCTGTCTGGTCACATTAGCCTTTGTTCAGGCAGCACTGGAGAAGGTCAGTATCATACACGGATGGAGTTTGTTGCAATACCTCAGAAACGACCATGTAGACACATGGCACTTAGGGAACAGCAATGGCGGTTTCAGCATAAGGGGGTTGCATTCTATGAAGCTGTGTCATAGCGTTCTGCCTGGTCAAGGCTTGGGCACGTGTCATAAAACTGTTGAGACTAATGCATGTGTGCCTAATGAATCCAGTCCATGACTTAATAGGAGTCAAAACACTAAACACTTTCTGAGCTTCTTTCCCACTGCAACGATATCAAGTAAGGTACATTCTTTTTTAATGATTCTGTTTTGTCAATGGAGTTAGTTGAATAACCTGTAGTTGTTTAACCCTGATTAGTTTTCCTGACTTATCTTTTTGCATTGAAATAATTGGAAGCTTTCTCCTATCGCAGGCCGCTTCATACCGAAGACAGATATTTCCGTAGACAAATTGCAACACCTTCTTTTAAGGATATTAAGTTGATTGTGCAGGATCGACCGCTACTTCAGAAACACGCCTTCATACCTTCACTGTTGCCACTCCGTTGTTTTGTTCAATGTGTTCCTATTGTCTTTCCACTTCAAACTGCCTGTTCAACATATACAAGAAGAGATTATTTGGCCAGAGACTACTGTACGCCAGTGTGATGTTATAATTATAAATTAGTAATAAATTCTGATCGTGAATCAGTTTTAGGACAATGCTACACTGGTTACATGCACTGGCACTACATTTGCATGTATTTGTTAGATTCTTATCCTGTTTTGTTTATTTATTGAACCCTTTGCTCACCAAAGGTCCGATCGTCTCTCTACATGTGTCAACTGAATGTGATTAAGATCATTGCTAAGGTCAAGCCATTGACAATAGCTGATTTACAGTTTATTTATGAAATTATAAGATAATGGCTTAGATTTGCTTTATTTATATAATTTGCCCACATAAAACTAATAAACTTTTTTAAAACAAGGGTTGTTACTTTCTTGTATCATTAGTCAACCCACTTTAATACATAAACAAAGCAGTGACATAAGGCAATTTACTGTTATTAAGTTGACACAAGCCCAACTTAAAGTCATTTACAATCCTCCACACTGAAACATATCTTAACATTTTTGAGTTTATATTATATGCTATGATATTGAACATCTATGCAGGAAAAATAAACAGTTCTTTAAAAATCCCAGCATCCACAACTAGTGGCCACGGGCTCAGTTCTCATTGTGTTGCATGTGGATGGAGATCATCTGGCCCAAAGGAGTTGGGCAGCAGCTGGCTCACGTCCATCTTCACATGAGTGCCATCGGATTTGGTCGGGTACACTTCCCAACTTAGGCCAAACTGAAGGGGAACATGAAGGAGAAAAGATTGATGTTGGGAATTTGTCAAGTTTTGGCTCAACTTTGGTGTAGTAACATCCACGTGGTGGGCTACCTCCCGCATGAACTGCCTGCAGCCCCCACACGGATAGATGAATTGGTCGTTCAAGTCACTGCAAGACAAGAAATGGGAATGAGAGGCTGTTCAAATCAAATGGTCTACATCCTATACCTTAACCTACAGGTTAAATATAGGTAAGACACTGGTTCCCCACCTTGGGGTCCCCCTTATGCATCTGGGGGAGCAGGAGATGACTGACATTGATGATCCATTGTGGCAAACCCATTTATTGCTAATGTTCTCAAAGATGTCTTGATTAGTTAAAATCATCTACGTGGAAACAGGCACAAAAGTTAAAGTTATGGTCGCAAATATTTTAGCAAGCCAAAAACCTATAGGCAACCACTTGGAAGAAGTACACACATTGAGGGGAGAGGCGTGTTTTGTGAAACCTGGGACAGACAAGTGTCTGCTATATTTATATATATATTGGAGCACTATTGGGAAAGGGCTTAAATCATTAGTTTAATGATTAGATCATTTAGGCTGGAAGCCTGATGAAATCATGCTATGCAATAATTATACATTTTGGAAAATAGGGATAGAATATAGGCTTAATATAGGCATGTTTGGCAATAATCAACAATTTATTTTGCGTCAATCGGTATAAGGTGTCAGGGGGGGCGTGACACCTTATATGGATCAATAATCGTTTCAGGTGGGGCATTACCTTGCGATTGCAATGGCCCTGAAGCTCTTGTATCCCTCAGAAACAGCCTTGGCCATGGCGTTCCTCTCGGCGCACACACCCAGGTTGTAGCAGGCGTTCTCCACGTTGCATCCTGGGGATGGACCATCAGCGATGAGTCACGACACAGTATTCTCATCTTTACCAAATAAAACTCATGTACCATTATTTAATGACATCCTACATTTGAATTGTATTTGTCTTATCGGCCAAAACAACAGGTATAAAGGCCCGTTGATGTTGTACTTTCTCAGTACTTTCATTAAACATCACTTGGGCGTTTCCGTCATGACACAAGAACGCCCTTTAGGCGTTCCTGGTAGCGTTTCATCGACTAATCACGAGGTGTTTCGAAAGGCACACCCTATTTTCGCAAGGCACACTGCGAAGCACAGTCGCAAGGCATACTAAATGCTTTCCTTCCTTAATGGCAATTTGACCTCTCTCATTAGATTTAGCAATCATGGAGCCCCCACTTGGCTAACGTTAGTTCTATGCTACCCGTACCTACTACTAGATCTTATTTTGAAACTTCTGTTTGAGAAAATCTAACTAGCGAATGTTCCGGATGTTGACAGCCGTGCGAAGAAGAAGGGGTTCGGGGTTGACGGTGAGTTAAGCCGGTTTATAGCAGAGTTTCCGTTGTCCGGTTATTACCTTTCATTGACCGGAAAAAAAATGAGGAGAACCGAAAATTCTAAATGTCCCTGCTCAGAATGACAAATGGAAATAATTCTCTGCACAATTTGAATTGTGTTTAAATATGCTACAGTGGTAATTTGTTTAGCCAATTCATGTTAAACAATGAGGGTTTTGATTGACCCGACCCGGCCCGCCGATATTTCCCACCACTATCCTTGAGCCGGGTCGGGCCGGGCCTTTGATCGAGCGTTTGTGTTTTTTTTGTTATTGGCCTAATCTGAGGAGAAATCTATGCAATAAACAGAAATATTATAGGCCTTTATTACACGGGTCTTCTCAATGCCGTGGAACTCTCCGTTCACTTGCATGGGTAGTAGTCCGGTAACTTGTCAACCCCAGCGTCTTCGGTTGCTAAGCGACGTCAACGTCTTTGGCGGACCATTTCACTGCTGATCAACGCTACGAATGCTGGTAACGAATAAATTGTAAAAAGACACACCATGTGAAGTTATTTGCCAAATAAGATTTGAAAAGCATTGGAAGTTTATTTACAACACTATTTACATGGTTTTGGAGTAGTACACTTTGACATTTTAATACAGTTCAGCGAGAAAGGCGACGAAGAATAAGAAGGGGGCGTGCCAGTCTGCGTAAACGGGAACCCCCACCACACGAGAACGCCCATTTCTGTCTGCAGTGGGATGATATAGCAATTTCCAACTCGGGCGGGTGCTGTACAATGCATCTCGAATGCGTCATAAGTACATGTACACCCCTGTCATCAAACATGTGAAACCAACAACAAGAGCCGTTAAGATCTGGATGGAAGACGCAGACACCACTCTACAACACCAGTTGCAGATCCACCAGTTTAAATCCACAAACAACATATGTGTAATCCGGGGCATATAAAGACTGGAACCAGAAGATAATTGCTTTCTCTCCATTGAAACCCATTCATATTTTTCGATCTCATAGGTCCCATGGGCTCTACCGGAAGGGGCGTGACTTCGCCACTTTAGCTTTTCAATTTGAAAAAGGTACTCAAAGAATTTGACTAATTGTTATTCTATTTTTATTGTTATAAATTTTCAGATTAATTGAGGATTTCATTGTCACTTTGCATATTAAAATACACTTTGAATAACTTATTTACAAATGACATTATTAAATTGCATAATGAGTTGTCAGTTGCATAATGTAATGACTTAGGCTATTGAATTGCAAATTGCAAATCGCATTTCCATTTTAATTTTGCTACATATTTGCTTCCATATGCATTGTTGATCTGACAATAAAGTTCAAGTTTACTGTTCACCTGTTAACATTTTACTTCTGCGCTGTTTACTTGTTTACATTATACTCCTGCACTGCTTACATTTACTCTGGCACTGGTTCATTAATGCCCTTGCACTGTTATCTCCCAAACCTGCACATACCTTTTTATTCCATAACCTTCCCATAAACCTGTTCAAATAGATACATCACAAATTGTTAGTGATGTGTGAGCCTTGGACTGCATTGTATGTGAGGTGATTTTACACTTCTTTGACTTGATGTACTATTGTTCACTGCGCATCATCAGCACCTGAGAATCAAAAGTCTGACTTCGTTATTTTTAGTATAACTATATATATTACGTATTTTTCTTAGTGCTGTCAAGCGCTTAAAATATTTAATCGTGATTAATCGCATTAATGTCCTAGGTAACTCCAAAAAAAATCTATGCTAAATATCCCTTGATTTCTTTGTCCCATACATTTTTCTCATTCTAATGCTCTTATCAACATGGAGAAGTGCATCGGCTTGCCTTGTGCAAATGTTTTTTTATTGATAACAACATTGGCATATACTGATCAAAACAGAAAGATACAAAAAAAAAGCCTATTGTGCAATTAAACGATGAACATACAAACATACTGCCTTGAACATAGCAGTCAGGCTTCTGCTTCTTTGTTTGGAGCCAAAGAAAAAATAAAAATAAAAAATCGCGCGATAAAAAAATGAACGCCGTTAGAATTGGCTTGCGTTAACGCCGTTAATAACGCGTTTAATTGACAGCACTATTATATATATATATATATATATATATATATATATATATATATATATATATATATATATATATACTCTCTGTAATTCACCCTTTATACTTCTTATCTGTCCCTGTATCATGTCATCTGGAAAACCTGTAATTATATAACTATACACTGTTGTACATAATCTCATCTCTATTGTCAACATTACTGCCCAGAATACTGTACTCAACCTGTACTTTGGTAATGCTTCTTTTGGACTTCCGGTGGGACGTCAACTGCTTTTAATTGGCTCTGTAGGCTACCTGTACTCTGCTAAATGAATATGTCGAATCTCATCTCATATGTTAAGGGTGTCAAAATTCATTGCATTGGTTAGCATTGGGTTTATTGATTTATTTGAAGATTTTGCCTACTTAAAACTGCTATGCTGCTCTCTAGCTTTATTCATTATAACCCAGTAGCTTCGACATTGACTATTTCAATTGCACCTCCATCTCACAGGTGTTATTTTTATTTTTTGTACCATGATTACATATTATAGCCCTTGCAGTTGTGGAGATGTACTGTATTTGTTCTGGGTATGTTATTTTCTGAAGAAAACGAACAAATAGGCCTATATGGATAGACACTTTTATAGGTCTTTCAAACATGCGCTGTAAACCGGACATTTTTTTTATCATGCAACTTAAGTTGCTTCGTACTTTTCTGTTATGTATTTTGCGTTCCAACCTCTTTCTGCTTACCCCTCTTCTGTTGATATTGTGGATATGTTTGAATAAATGCAGCATTGATATCACTGCAAATAGGAGTTGGATCTCCGTCAGCGCTACCCTGGCGTGACCCCTTGCCTAAAGTATCCAGAGTATCTCTGATGTGTGTGAAAGTGTTTGATGCGGCCTAACTCCGTCTGTGTGTTGCATGTGTGAAAGTGCATCACCGGATCATCTCCGGACCTGGTTCTCTGGTCTGTGGAGCTCAGAGGAGTCTGTTAACTCATTCACTGGGTTCTTAATCAGTCGGGCGGAAGGACAGCCCTTTGCACCCAACTCGCCGTGTTTATTCATCAACTTGTTCAAACCCCCGCACAATGTCAATGTTGACTTTGAGCATTAACATGCGGGACCATATTCCCTTTCTACCCTGTTTACAAAATAGAACTAGTCATTGTGACAGACGTCACTGCAGGACAAGGCCATAGAGTGCAAGACTGAACTTGTATTCCTTTTGCTGCATTTTCTTGCTTCTTAAATGCAGCAACAATTTGTAGACAGGAAATAACGGAAAAGAAAAAACAATTAAAAAACAATTAAACCAGCCTATCCTAAACATGTCATTACTCAACCCAGTCGCCAAGAAAAAACGTATACGGTGTACGCTTCAACACGGAACAGCTGCACGAAACGATGTTCACGTCACTCTCGGTCGGTGACGGTGTCGACAATAATGAACACACGAACAATGTTAATAGAACAACACACAACCACATAACATCCCGAACCCATTAACCCCACTTAATCCTAACAACAAAAGAAGTTAACAAAAGCCCCATTTGTCAACTGAGAACCCCAATTCCCAGAATCCCCCGCGGCTCCGGAACACGGCGTAGCTTATATTAATCTTTATTATCTGAATGGGAAATGCAATATTTTAGGACAGATACACCATTAAACGCGTTTCTAATGACATTTCTAGCGAGAAATGTACATTTTCCTTACATAATCTTCAGTCAGTGAATGTGTATGATCTTTATTAATCTTTATTATCTGAATGGGAAATGCAATATTTTAGGACCGATTCACCGTTAAACGTGTTTCTAATAACATTTCTAGCGAGAAATATACTTTTTACTTGCATAATCTTCAGTCAGTGATTGTGTCTGATCTTTAGTTTTATAGTTATTAGGATTTGATCGGCTCGCTCGCATGTTTCAACGACGTCAGGTTGCTTTCGCTAAACTAGCAGCTCACGTGCTTCCTGCGTTTGTGTTATTAAACTGTTACTTTATGTAACTTTTAATGATATCATCTTGTTAGAAACACGTATATCTGAGAGCCAACCCAGTCGCCAAAAGCATACCTACGTTGACAGTGTACGTTTCGTGAACACTGGATTACGTCGCATTTCAACATAAAATAGCGTGTTATACACACACACACACGCACGCACACGCACAGATACACACACACACAGGCACACACAAGCACACACGCACGCACAGACACACAGACACACACACACACACACACACACACACACACACACACACACACACACACACACACACACACACGCACACGGTGCATTTCGCTGCTAAAACAACAACAAAAAAATATTCCCTCAAATATTATTACTTTCAAAACGTTGGCCAAAATGGCCAATAATATCATTTTTTATTTGGGATGCTTCTAGGACATTTTGGGTGGATTTCCACCCAAAATGTCCTAGAAGCATCCCAAATAAAAAAATATATTATTGGTGTGTGTGTGTGTGTGTGTGTGTGTGTGTGTGTGTGTGTGTGTGTGTGTGTGTGTGTGTGTGTGTGTGTGTGTGTGTGTGTGTGTGTGTGTGTGTGTGTGTGTGTGTGTGTGTCTGTGCGTGCGTGTGTGTGCTTGTGTGTGTGTGTGTGTGTGTGTGTGTGTGTGTCTGTGCGTGTGCGTGCGTGTGTGTGTGTGTATAACACGCTATTTTATGTTGAAATGCGACGTAATCCAGTGTTCATGAAACGTACACTGTCAACGTAGGTATGCTTTTGGCGACTGGGTTGGCTCTCAGATATACGTGTTTCTAACAAGATGATATCATTAAAAGTTACATAAAGTAACAGTTTAATAACAAAAACGCAGGAAGCACGTGAGCTGCTAGTTTAGCGAAAGCAACCTGACGTCGTTGAAACATGCGAGAGAGCCGATCAAATCATAATAACTATAAAACTAAAGATCAGACACAATCACTGACTGAAGATTATGCAAGTAAAAAGTATATTTCTCGCTAAAAATGTTATTAGAAACACGTTTAACGGTGAATCGGTCCTAAAATATTGCATTTCCCATTCAGATAATAAAGATTAATAAAGATCATACACATTCACTGACTGAAGATTATGTAAGGAAAATGTACATTTCTCGCTAGAAATGTCATTAGAAACGCGTTTAATGGTGTATCTGTCCTAAAATATTGCATTTCCCATTCAGATAATAAAGATTAATATAAGCTACGCCGTGTTCCGGAGCCGCGGGAGATTCTGGGAATTGGGGTTCTCAGTTGACAAATGGGGCTTTTGTTAACTTCTTTTGTTGTTAGGATTAAGTGGGGTTAATGGGTTCGGGATGGTATGTGGTTGTGTGTTGTTCTATTAACATTGTTCGTGTGTTCATTATTGTCGACACCGTCACCGAGAGTGACGTGACCATCGTTTCGTGCAGCTGTTCCGTGTTGAAGTCTTGTTCAATAAAAACCAACTCTCGTTGTCGAGCGTTCAATAAAAACCAACTCTCGTTGTCGAGCGTGCCCCCCCCCCTACAAACGTGTCTCCCCCCCCCTCAACAAACGTGTACCCCCCCCCCCCCCCCCCCTCAACAAACGTGTCTCCCCCCCCCCCCCCCCTCCCCGGTCAACAACAGTCCCCCCCCCCCCCCCCCCCCCCCTAAACAATCGTGTCCACAATTTGCCGCGAAAGCCGTGAAACCCAAACCCCGAAACCCGCCTCCACAGCGGCACACGTGGATACTGTAGGTATAACACGCTATTTTTTACGTTGAAATGCTACGTATCCAGTGTTCATTGAAACGTACACCGTATACGTTTTTTCTTGGCGACTTGTTGCATAGTTTTGGTTAATTTAGAAGTTGGAATTGCAAGTGTTCATTTTTGCAGTTGTTCCTATATGGATTGCACTCGAGATGAGGGGGGATGCCATCCCCCTTTGGATTAGTCCCTTCTGAAACAGCCAGTGGTGTAGTCTACGTGATACGCAGGTATACGCCGTATACCCACTAGGAACGCACCAGGATTTGCGTATCTTAAAAATGTGCACGGATACGTATCAATCGTCTTGTGACAGATCTTTCACTTCTGTGTTTATTTTTCGGAAATATCGGTTGGGTATAACTGCAATAAAATACTTTAAGCAGGGGAAGTTATCTCCTACATTCACCATTCACCATTCCATTCACGTTAGTTGGCGGGCCGAGCCCCTCCTTCTCGTGTGTGTGTGTGTGTGTGTGTGTGTGTGTGTGTGTGTGTGTGTGTGTGTGTGTGTGTGTGTGTGTGTGTGTGTGTGTGTGTGTGTGTGTGTGTGTGCGTGCGTGCGTGTGTGTGTGTGTGTGTGTGTGTGTGTGCGTGTGCGCGTGTGTGTGTGTCCAGTCCTCCCATATTAATGTGTAAACCACATAATAAGTAGTCAACAGAAGACAACGTTTTAATCCCACTTTATATCTCCTTGTTACTTTTAGATGAGAACCCCTGGCCAGCTTTTCAGACTGGGTGTCAGGCTAGGGAATTTAAAAACAGGCATCCTTGGTTAGAGTGGAGGGAAAAAAAGTTATAGGTAAATGTCAGCCAACATACAGTTGGTATACACAATTGAAATTCATAATGTTAATCACTATGCAAATGAGAGTATAGCTAATTCATGGTCATTTTAAGGTGCAGTAATTTCACACTTTTACACAATTCAATTACTTTATGGTATGTTAGATAACAACAGTAAGAGCTCAAATTAGAGCAATTGAAAGAGTGAAACATTAGTCTCCTGTCATCTCCTTCTCATGCACTGGTTAGCCATGGTTGTAAACAGTTCATTAAATTATTTTGAGTAGATTTTGTCCTTGTTTAGCATGTGCTATTGCTACTATAGATATACAAAGGACAACTTGTCATTTTTGTGTTCTATTTGTTCATACTGTTATTAAAACTGATAAACCTACTCAGCTTTCCATGATTGTTGATAATCGTTATACTCTTAAATCAGCGGGTTGTAGACCCCTGCGTTGGTAAGTGTGGTGCGACACCCCATAAGCGCCACACACGTACATGGACCGGTCGGACGGGTTTGTACGAGGCTGGGAGGGAATCATCACAGTATACCCACTACAATAAAATAGACTACACCACTGGAAACAGCCATATATCCCCATCCCCTGTTATTTGATCAATTAATGTGGAAATATTACCGCTATTTCATTAAAGCGGTTTCCTTTTTCAATTCGGCGCGCCGCAACGTTACTTTTCCCAGGGACAGATTTGATAGCGATACTGCATTCTCGGGCAGTATGCTATAGTGCCTTCACGAGCTCTCATCCCACATCGTACGAGACAGACACTGGTAGCGTGAAGCTGTGCACGCGTCTCAGATATCGCTTTCGCAGGCACCTCTGTCCCCTTTTCTCCCTTTCATTCCAACCCGTGAGCAACGCTAGTCTCCCTTCTCTGCCGAATGCATATTTGAAAAAAAAGAATAAGAATCAGTTTTTAAAATCCTTAAATGTGATGCATGCCTCCGAATCGATGAGTCCGATCAGCTGCGTTTTTGGGGATAAAATAAGAGCAATGACATGTCAGTAGTCAACGCTCTTATTTTATCCCCAAAAATATATAATAATAATATAATAATAATAATGATAATAATAATAATAATTATAATTATTATAATTATTATTATTATTATTATTATTATTATTATTATTATTATTATTATCACACCGTTGGTCTCTCACCATATGCGCTGTCATCAGCACAAATGATCTGTCCCTAAAAGTTAAAATACAATTATTTTTTTTAACTCGACCATAGATGCACGTCCCTTACTTTGGAACAAAGCGTCCTCCGAATCACAACAAAACCTGAAAAACTAAAGATTGACGCCGAAGAGGACAGGGGTATCCGGCCTACCTTTGAACACCTTGTTGTCATGGGTCAGGAGAGCCGCCCCAACCCTGAAATTGCTGTAGGGACAGTAGGCGTGCGTCTTGGCCTCCATAGAACTGCGGATCAACTGATCCACCACCTCTTGGGGTGTCTCACTGGAACCAGGTGGCCCCTGATCGGGGTGAACACCATCCCCCACAGCCTTCTTCTCTAGCTCGGCTGACATGCTGTTGGCTGCTGGCTGATTGTGTTAGTGTTGGTGGTGCGCTCTGCTTTATCCTGGCCTCGATGCAACCAGTGTGGGAGGGGTTGGGTTCTAGTTTAGCCAATCCCTATTGGTGTTATGCCAAACCCCCCCCCCCCCCCCCCCCCCCCACAAAGAAAACGTGTTTTACTCACGCACAACGATTCACACGCACACAAAACGTGTTTTACTCACACACAACGATTCACACACACACTCAAATACAAACCCTTAATGGCGTTCGAAAAAAAAATTCACTTTGGAAAATTACGCCACAAGGCGGCGCCATAAACGAGGAAATTGTATATCTCCTAATTGGCCAAAGGAATGTTCTGAAAACACGTTTAGGGATATCTCCCACACCGAACCTCCCACAGTCAAAACCTTTTTATCCACAGGTTCACGGTAGCGTTTTGAACACATGCTTCGCGTTGTGCCGGCGAAATGCACATCTCTTGGACCCCTGTATAACTGCTTGCAGTTCTAGTGCATTTTGTTTTGCAAATAAGAAATGTACCTATCAAAGAAATACATCATGCTTGTGAGTAAAACAAGTTTTGTGTGCGTGTGAATCGTTGTGCGTGAGTAAAACACGTTTTGTGTGTGTAGGGTTTTGGCATGATTCTAACTCCATCGGCCTGCCCCTCGCCCGTTGAGCCAACAATGTTAAAGGCACACTATGCAACATTTTTTGCCAAAATTACATTAATTATGCCGGTTGAGAGTTATTCTGATGGTTCTACAACCATTTCTGGGTCGTTTGGTGGGTGTTTCATTGCCCCTTGTCGCTTCTCCAAGGAAAAAGCGAATATGGAACTTGCTCTGTTCGGAACCGACACAATCCGGATGTGACGCAGCGGAAGTATCCAATCGCGCCTCGAAAATGTAGTCAGATTGTAGTTTTGAAAATGCTTTGCGGCACAGACACACCCCCAAACATGGCACCGGCTAGATATAAACAGCCAGTTGCGAGGCAATTGTTGCATTCATCATGGATCAATCGACTGATAAGGGACCAAAGAGGCGACTGTCGGTGCTATCGTTATATATTATGCTGGCCAACACTCTTACACTGATTGTTCTGTTCAACCAAAGATAAGACAATTATTATCTAGGATATAAATTCTCCCCATCAACAATAAAAAAGGATGGATTTATGTTTATTGCAATACAAATACATCATTATAATTTATAACCTTGTCTACACTTTATGAACATCTACTTCGGACATGGCTCCACGCATTCGCCAGCTTCTTTGAAAAAAAATGCACATGGCTAGCGTAGAAGTGTATGGGGAAAGGTCGTCAACGAATTGTTACGACAGTGTTGTAAAATATCTACTACGAATTTGTAGGGGGCGCTGTGTAGAGAATAGTGCGTGCGCAAACCAAGTAAACAGCGAAGAAATGGCCGATCCTGCAAGCTTTTAAACACGTTGTTGGCAATAACAACTAAGCAACATACTCTCTTATTCTCAATGGTAAATGCCACATTTTAAGAACATTTCTTCATTAAAATGTGTTTTGATACCATTTTTTAATCTTTGTTCAGTGAAAAACATGATGTCTAGTTTGTTAGTAAATGTTTCCTCTGGGAGAATTTCCGGCAAATATTTTGGGGTTTTCTTTTCTTGAAACATTGATTTATTCTTGAAACATTGCTACTTACAGTATTTTCCTAAGCATAAGCATGGATCAATCATTGTAATGATGGGATGACCTTCATGCTCAAGTCAAGTTAACTCTTTGCTTTAGCATGTGGCCACTCATTGGTCATCTTATGAGCATTTTGAAATGCTCGAAATGTATTTCTAATCTACTGTGGAATCTTTGTTTCGGTGTAGGTCTGACTCGGAGAGGTAAATATTCAACACGTGGTTCATTCAGAGACACAAGGAAAACAAGGTGTACACTTGGGGGGAGCGGGTGCGGGAGGGGGGGGGGGGGGGGGCGTAGCTGACAGTGCGCACAAACTATATCACAACATAGCGAACTCCATCACCGGATCACGGTGATGATTAAAATTGTAATAGTATGCATAGTCAAATTTGTTAAAACAACACGGTGCCTGAGGCATCTCTCGAATACAGATAAATATTCAGTTTATGTTGGTAATGTGCGCAAAGGCAAACAAGTGTAACGGTGGTCATTCAGTGAAGAACTGATGGAAAACAACATGCTTTTTATCTTCTTTATTTTTAAGAAGGCCTGGAAACAAAACAACAGACAAAATGTCTTCATAAAGCGTGGTGTTGATCTTTACAGGCTCTCTGTCTCACGGCAACACGCCGCTCTCTCTTATATCAAAATAATTATTTTTTATCTAAAGAACACAATTATTTCTTAAACATTACAAAACAAATACATACAGTAATCTTATAAAATGATAAACAACTGCATTAATATAAACTGAAACACAAGATTGCTATTTATATATTACACTTTGGAGCATACCTGGAAACAGACAACAGACAAAATGTCTTCATAAAGCGTTGTGGTGTTGATCTTAACAGGCTCTGCATGTAGCCTATGAAAACAAAACAAAATGCATTTACCTTCCAATGTAGTATCAATACTGTGATAGCATAACAAATTTTAACTGATGAAAATAATAAACGTTTCACACTCTGTAAATTGGGTTTGACACCACGTCTACATCAGGCTTCACAGGTAATCTTGATAAGGCATCGGTAATCTATGCTGCTTTGACTTCTTGTATTGGATTTTGTATCTATACGCTGCCAAAATTAGAGCCCATCTTTGTAAACTAGCAGCGGCCAGGGTTGGCACACCTGTCTAAGGCCCCAACATTTTCAACAGCGGTTTGTGGTCGGTCAATAACAGGAATTTCCGTCCATAAAGATAATCATGGATTCATAAAAGGTCAAGCTTACTACGACTCTGTCTTCATTGGCTCCGGTTTAGCTCAGTGTTTAGAGCTAAACCGTCAGAGTTTCGACACTCTGCACGAGAACATTACAGTGAAAAGGCAGCATTTGGATGTTTTGAAGTGGTCGCGATGGCAACAAGCAACAGGTCGGCTGTCGGCAGTGCTAGGAGCAACAAAACAACAGCATCATCAGTAAGCGCAGCCCATGCCCGGGCTGAAGCAGAAGCAGCAGAGGTGAGAGCTTCATATGCTAGCCAGGAGGCTAAGCTAAAATTGGAAAAGGCTGTTAGAGAAGCAGAAAGAGCCACTAGAGACGCTCACGATAAATTGGAAACTAAAAGGTTAGACACAGAGTTGGAAGTGCTAACCCTTCATAGAGAAGCTGACGCAGCCATAGTGACAGCTCGAGTGTTGGAAGACGCAGAGGCGATGCAGTCTGTTATCGAAGACGGGAAATCTCAATCCGAAAAGGGGATTGGTCTATTGGTCTATGTTTGTCATTGTCGATCAATCATGGGCTGACAATTGTGCTGAGAGTGCTGTCAATCACAACACAAACCAGGGTGGGCGGTGTGATGGAAAATCTACATTTTACGTTCAGGGTCGTCTAAAATGTAAATCTTAGTGTTTCGTGTGATGTAATCTGGTTTCACATTCCGTTCTTGGAATCTTGCTATTTTGCAGGGTCTTCTAAAATGTAATTCTTAGTGTTTTATGTGATGTAATCTGGTTTCACATTCCGTTTCCGTGTTGTATGTAGTTTGGTTCTGGCCTGTTTTACTTGACCCCCTGGGGAGCGTAGGGAAGCAAAGGATGATAAGGAACAGCCTCAACCACATTCTTAACCTCTGAAGAAACTTCAATCAATAGATTAACATCTGGTTAACAAAGGCTTTTGGTTTATTGGGGGCCAACTGCCCTCAAGGATCCGATCTAAGTGTATAAAAGCTCCTAACTTTAGCTATTCAGCGGACTTTTCAGAGCGTACCTTTAGAGCAGGTGTTCTCAAACTTTTGACAGCTGAGGGCCAATTTAGGAACCCAAAATTTGACTGAGGGCCGCCAAAGGAGGCGGGAAACGCCGTCAGCATCCCAGTGGTGAAAAAAAACATTGCACCGTGGACCTCCGGGAGTGAGGTCAAGTGAGGTCTAAATCACAAAACTGCAGGTTCATCCTTTCAAAGCAGGGGCGGATCTACTGGGGTGGCAACTGCCACCCTAAAAAAAGCCTTGCCACCCCAGTTGGCAGCGCAAAACTCATTTTTTTTTTTTTTTTTTTGCTTTTACAAGACATTTACAAAAGCGAGTTTCAAAAGTCAGACTGCAAGTGAATGCAACCAGGAAATCCAGATCCAATCATTTTAAACTTCAACAGACACCTGCCTTCAAGTGAGTTAACGTTTGTCAATTGATTAGGTCCAGACTCTCTGTACAAATGAAATGAAGTGAAGCAGGCCTACGAGAGTCTGGTAGAACCAGGCTAGATCAACCGTCTATCTATGAAGAAATTATAATAATTAGAAAAGAGCAGGGCTGTGTATTACAGAAACATCATAGTTAAAGACTTAAGTTAAGATTGGAATGCCTTATAGCTGCATAGCAGGCGCGTGCCGTATGGGTAGGTGGGGCGGCGAACTCCCTGCAAAAGCATTCTCCCAAAAAAATAGTTCCTCAGTAAATCATTGTTCCAAGTTTATTTTTAATAATGTGATTGTCACATTAACTATCTATAGTTTCTGTAGGCTTTCCGACTATTTTTGTTCTGTTGATATCAAATTGATGGTGGCGATTCTAGTTGAGTTTAACGTGTCATGCAATGTGGGGCGGCGGAGCTCAACGACCGCCTCCCTCTGCAGGCTGCAATAAGAATTGCAATCCGCGCTAACAAACACAAACCCTTCTACACTCAGCTGGTTTTCCTGACCGTTAACTTCATGTGCCTCCTTTTGTATCAACAGTCATTCGATTTGATTATATTAAACTTTATTGTCATTGAACCAAGTAACAGGACAACAAAATGCAAGTCATCTTCTGTAAATTATTTACAAATGGCCATCTCTAATCTACTTGGTTGCACACCTGTCTGAACTTTTATAAACCAATATAAGTCATCAATAATTAATAATAAAACAAGCTTCACATGAAGAGCAAAAAAAATAATAAGGTAAACCCAAAAGGTCTTAAATACTTAGAAATTAAAGATATAAAAAAAGAAAGAGGGAACTCTTTGATAGCATTTCCCCTGAATCCCCATTTGGCTCTTCCAAGCATGCAGGTAATACACTCTACTTTGGGAGTTATCTATGTCACCGCACTTTGAGGGTGGCATTGTATGTAAATTATTGGAA
Organism: Gadus morhua; assembly: GCF_902167405.1. Taxonomy (NCBI): domain Eukaryota; kingdom Metazoa; phylum Chordata; class Actinopteri; order Gadiformes; family Gadidae; genus Gadus; species Gadus morhua. The sequence continues at coordinate 22,016,413 of NC_044060.1, read as the reverse complement.
TCGTGAATAAAGTGATATTTGCACTCAAGTTGGACTGATGATTGACATCTGATAGGAATATCTCATGGACCAATACCAACTTATTGTTAATTTAAGTACATATACTCTCTTTGCATATTTTTTAGCCCCATGCCCCTGCGGTTGTAATAGTGCAGGTGTTTGTTGTAAGGCAGGTTGATTTTGTAATTATTCAGTAATAATTTATTACATTTTGTCTGAAACCTTTTATGTTTAAATGTAAGGCTTTACTCATCCCACAATAAATTAAATATAATGTTATTGAGTCAAAATATCTAAATGTGGGGGCTTTCCAAGTAAATATTGATTGATATGGCTTTAATTAAATCGGCATACTGTAGTGTATATACTTCTGCCAGAGTGTGCCACCCCTCAAAATCTCCTGTCCCCCTCTTGCCACCCCATGAATATTTTGCTAGATCCGCCCCTGTTTCAAAGTAATGTACAGTCGGATTAAAACTAACAAATAACAGGATTTAATAGAAAGCTAGAGAGAGTCGACTTTTCTCTTTATATATATTGATATTTTTGTTTAAATTAATATTGATATAATAATAAAAAAAATTTACTGGCAATGATGGAAAAGTATAACAAAATGGGAAACGACTTCACGTGACAAATGAAGAAAGAGGGAACAGAAATTGCTTGCTTTGCAATTCTAACATTATCTTACACATGTGGGGAACCACCATCAACCAGTTCTTAAAATTCATATTATTGCGCAAGGGCTTTCATAAGTGCGCCATAAACTAAATCACCATTTTGTTACCTTATTAAACAATAGATAGTAATTTAACGGCTTTAACGGGTACGGCTTTGAAATGAGAAATTTTGCATGTTAACCGTAGCTTCTGACAAAGAAGTGAAGGGATTCTATAATCCCGACTCAACCCAACATCTGTCCCTTGCAAAAAACCCCGACATGACATGGGCTGGATTGGGCCCATGGGCTGTCAAGGGGGGGGCGACGCATGTGATAGTATACCAGACCCGCATGGTCCTTAGGGACAATATTTCAATACATAATATGACTAATTTTGTCATTGCTTAAAATAAATAAATAAAAAAAGAATTATATATGGTTATTTTAAACAACGGGCTATTGTAGACAGTGGATACTCGATTATTACAATCTATCACAACCAGTTTAATGGTCAACCATATCACACAGCCATGACATGACCCTGACTGACATTGACCTTGCATTCATCATGGATCAATCGACTGATAAGGGACCAAAGAGGCGACTGTCGGTGCTATCGTTATGTATTATGTTGGCCAACACTCTTACACTGATTGTTCTGTTCAACCAAAGATAAAACAATTATTATCTAGGATATAAATTCTCCCCATCAACAATAAAAAAGGATGGATTTATGTTTATTGCAATAATACATCATTATTATTTATAACCTTGTCTACACTTTATGAACATCTACTTCGGACATGGCTCCACGCATTCGCCAGCTTCTTTGAAAAAAAATGCACATGGCTAGCGTAGAAGTGTATGGGGAAAGGTCGTCAACGAATTGTTACGACAGTGTTGTAAAATATCTGTGGAATCTTTGTTTCGGTGTAGGTCTGACTCGGAGAGGTTTTTGTAATGTTTTGTAAACATTACAAAACAAATACATACAGTAATCTTATAAAATGATAAACAACTGCATTAATATAAACTGAAACACAAGATTGCTATTTATATATTACACTTTGGAGCATACCTGGAAACAGACAACAGACAAAATGTCTTCATAAAGCGTTGTGGTGTTGATCTTAACAGGCTCTGCATGTAGCCTATGAAAACAAAACAAAATGCATTTACCTTCCAATGTAGTATCAATACTGTGATAGCATAACAAATTTTAACTGATGAAAATAATAAACGTTTCACACTCTGTAAATTGGGTTTGACACCACGTCTACATCAGGCTTCACAGGTAATCTTGATAAGGCATCGGTAATCTATGCTGCTTTGACTTCTTGTATTGGATTTTGTATCTATACGCTGCCAAAATTAGAGCCCATCTTTGTAAACTAGCAGCGGCCAGGGTTGGCACACCTGTCTAAGGCCCCAACATTTTCAACAGCGGTTTGTGGTCGGTCAATAACAGGAATTTCCGTCCATAAAGATAATCATGGAATCATAAAAGGTCAAGCTTACTACGACTCTGTCTTCATTGGCTACGGTTTAGCTCAGTGTTTAGAGCTAAACCGTCAGAGTTTCGACACTCTGCACGAGAACATTACAGTGAAAAGGCAGCATTTGGATGTTTTGAAGTGGTCGCGATGGCAACAAGCAACAGGTCGGCTGTCGGCAGTGCTAGGAATAACAAAACAACAGCATCATCAGTAAGCGCAGCCCATGCCCGGGCTGAAGCAGAAGCAGCAAAGGTGAGAGCTTCATATGCTAGCCAGGAGGCTAAGCTAAAATGGGAAAAGGCTGTTAGAGAAGCAGAAAGAGCCACTAGAGACGCTCACGATAAATTGGAAACTATAAGGTTAGACACAGAGTTGGAAGTGCTAACCCTTCATAGAGAAGCTGACGCAGCCATAGTGACAGCTCGAGTGTTGGAAGACGCAGAGGCGATGCAGTCTGTTATCGAAGACGGGAAATCTGAATCCGAAAAGAGGATTGGTCTATTGGTCTATGTTTGTCATTGTCGATCAATCATGGGCTGACAATTGTGCTGAGAGTGCTGTCAATCACAACACAAACCAGGGTGGGCGGTGTGATGGAAAATCTACATTTTATGTTCAGGGTCGTCTAAAATGTAAATCTTAGTGTTTCGTGTGGTGTAATCTGGTTTCACATTCCGTTCTTGGAATCTTGCTATTTTGCAGGGTCTTCTAAAATGTAATTCTTAGTGTTTTATGTGATGTAATCTGGTTTCACATTCCGTTTCCGTGTTGTATGTAGTTTGGTTCTGGCCTGTTTTACTTGACCCCCTGGGGAGCGTAGAGAAGCAAAGGATGATAAGGAACAGCCTCAACCACCTTCTTAACCTCTGAAGAAACTTCAATCAATAGATTAACATCTGGTTAACAAAGGCTTTTGGTTTATTGGGGGCCAACTGCCCTCAAGGATCCGATCTAAGTGTATAAAAGCTCCTAACTTTAGCTATTCAGCGGACTTTTCAGAGCGTACCTTTAGAGCAGGTGTTCTCAAACTTTTGACAGCTGAGGGCCAATTTAGGAACCCAAAATTTGACTGAGGGCCGCCAAAGGAGGCGGGAAACGCCGTCAGCATCCCAGTGGTGAAAAAAAACATTGCACCGTGGACCTCCGGGAGTGAGGTCAAGTGAGGTCTAAATCACAAAACTGCAGGTTCATCCTTTCAAAGTAATGTACAGTCGGATTAAAACTAACAAATAACAGGATTTAATAGAAAGCTAGAGAGAGTCGACTTTTCTCTTTATATATATTGATATTTTTGTTTAAATTAATATTGATATAATAATAAAAAAAAATTACTGGCAATGATGGAAAAGTATAACAAAATGGGGAACGACTTCACGTGACAAATGAAGAAAGAGGGAACAGAAATTGCTTGCTTTGCAATTCTAACATTATCTTACACATGTGGGGAACCACCATCAACCAGTTCTTAAAATTCATATTTTTGCGCAAGGGCTTTCATAAGTGCGCCATAAGCTAAATCACCATTTTGTTACCTTATTAAGCAATAGATAGTAATTTAACTGATTCTAATTTATTTATTTAAATGTAGGGTACTCTGGGCTAGATGTCGGGCTGACAACCTGCCTGGAGTTTTGGTTTGGATTGTGGAGATTCACCGTGCTCTCAATCGTGGTGAGGTTCAATATGGACCATCATTCCTAGACGGATATACCCCGAGTACAAACACAGCCTACGAATTTGCAGGGTGCTTTTATCATGGTAGGGAACATTGCTACAACACGGGCCATCAATGGCGATTCTACACGGGGGCCTACAGGGGCCAGTGCCCCTTTAGACATGTCCCTGGCCCCCTCTGTGCCCCCCCCGTGATGACCAAATAAAATAATTATGATTTTACTGATTTTACGGAACTAATTTAAAGCAACGTTCTACACGGGTAACTTATGCCGCTTTTCCACCGCACATGTAGCTCGACTCGACTCGACTCGACTCGACTCGACTCGACTCGACACGACTCGACACGGTAGCAGCACGGGTCGTTTTCCACCGCAAATAGTACCTCCTGGACGTGGGCGGGGTCGGCTGCGCGAAAGGGCCGTGACGTATTTTTGTACGCGACACAAACAACACCTACGCAACCCACACATGGACAGAACCCACATAACAACAATCGAGGACATCGATGCGATGGTATTCGTGTTCGTATTATTAGCTGGCATGTTGAAGAAGTTGAAGAAGTGGAATATGTTGGCTGCGCCGCTGCTATGGCTGATACCAGCATGGTTGCCATGTCGCTCTCGTGACTTCGTCACACTCTCTGGCCAATCAGTGGCCGGCCGTCTGCCGACGTCACCTTTTAGCATCGGCTCAGCTCGCTTGGAACCTAGAGCGAGGCGGTACTAAAAAAAGCAGCCACTTCAGGTACCAGATACCATGTTTTCGTGGTGGAAACGCCAAAAATGCGAGCTGAGTCGAGTCGAGTCGAGTCGAGCTGGTACCATGCAGTGGAAAAGCGGCATTAGAGCGGCTAACCCAAACACTGTGCTGCTGCTTCTCGGTAAATGAGAGCTCAGCGACTACTCTTGGAGAAAGAGCCACGATTTCTCCTGTTGCAAGAGTAGAAGCTAAGTAAAACGATTTCATTTCTTAAGTGACTTGTTGTTCTTCTAGCAGCTGTCGTGAAATGAGGACAAAACAGTAGAACAGGGAAGTTTCCTTTGCGCTCTTTAGACTGCAAGATTGCTGTAACCTTTCCTGTAAGCTCAGCCTTTTGGGAACACAGTTTCCCCACACTGAAACTGATCAAATAAATAGGAAATGGCACATCGTTTTGCACTTTGTTGTCACTCTGGAGTACAAAACAAATGTTTATAAGATTTTGATGATTTAGTATCCCCAAGAGGGGTTCTCAATGTTTTGACAGCTGAGGGCCAATTTAGGAAACCAAAATTTGACTGAGGGTCGGCAAACGTCCGCATCCCAGTGGTGAAAAATAACATTGCACCGTGGACCTCTGGGAGGGAGGTCAAGTGAGGTCTAAATCACAAAACTGAGGTTCATCCTTTCAAAGTAATGTACAGTCGGATTAAAACTAGCAAATGTAACAGGAGTTAATTGAATGCTAGAGAGAGTCGACTTTTCTCTTTATATTTATTTAATTTATGTTTAAATTAATTTTGTTATTAAAAAAAGAAAAAAAAAAATATTATTATTATTTTTTACTTACATCTATAGTCATTGCGGGCCGCCAGGGATGTTTCTGCGGGCCACCATTGGCCTGCGGGTCGCACTTTGAGAACCAATGCTTTAGAGGATGAAGTAAGACGCAACGATAAGCTCCCATCTGAGGCCTCCGATTATTGCAATGTTTGCCTGTTTTATTGTTTGTTGATGCATGTTGTGATGCATCTTTGTTTGTACTTTTATTACAAATATATATGACCACCAATTGTCTACAGTATTGTGTGCTTTTTGCATCTAAATATCTCATCTGTCTTAGACGCAAACTCTGATAGAGAAGTTGCCGCGACAATTTGGGGGCTCGTCCGGGTTACCTAACCTGAAGATCCCGAAAAAAATCCCTAGGTGTCTGCCAAGTCAGGTCTGAGGATTCTGTCTCAGTCCCAAAGCTTTACCTCTCCTCCAGGTGACTGTAACCAGACTAATGGGGTTGAGGAAAGGGTGTCTGTGGGGGAAGGAAGTAGGGGTTCTTCAGTACGGTATCCAAAGGAAAAGAATTCCAGCAGTTGAGATCACAATACTGTTTAAAGCTTCATAATGAAATCCGTTACAGGAACGGTATATAGATGTTTCGGTAAACGTAAACTTATATCTGAACGATAGGCCTCGTTCAAGGAAACTCTGTTAAAGGAACATACGGTAAAGCTCCGGTTCCGTCCATATATATATGGTTATATATGTAACAGAAAGGGCAGCTAGGGTCTGTCGGGGACGGTAAAGGGAAACCTGTTGAAGCGCGGTTGGTGTCATATATATAAATAATAATAATAGGCATTCATTAATAAATATATGTATATGTGTAGTAACTAGGGATGCACCGATCCGCTTTTTTCACCTCCGATACCGATACCGATATCTGAGGTTTAGTATCGGCCGATAACGATCCGATACCGATATAGAAAAACAGCGCGAAATTATGGCTACAAACTGTAAGTTTCATTGAGGGGAAAAGACTGGGATCATGAGACTTGAATTTTTGGAGGTGCTTTATAAGGTTTGTGGTATTAAAGCTAGAAGGTTTAGTACCACTCCTTGGGACATTTACTTTGCATATGTTGCATGTAGCCGTGGAGCTTGCTGGCTTAGGTAAAGTGAAATAGCTCCAGATAGCAGATCCTTTTGCTCGCTCCATTTTGCAACGGCGTGTTGCTTGTTTATGACGTCACTCACAGCGCACAGCATAGAAACTGAATAGATCAGCCAATAGATAGATAGATACACTTTTATTAATCCCGTGAGAACATTTTCGTGGGAAATTCAATTATCAAAGCAGCAAGGTAGTAGGAATAGGATTCAAGTATGTACATAAACGTAAAAAAAAATATATATATATATATTTTTTTTTAAATATGGATCGGCCCATTTGTCACCGATACCCGATCTAGAAATGTCTTCAATATCGGTACCGATACCGATACAAATATCGGATCGGTGCATCCCTAGTAGTAACAAGGAGGTTACGGTGGTATTAGATAATAGTAACTAATAGTGTGTATGGATCTAAAAATTTATAATAGATCGGGAGAAACATGGTGAAGCGGCTCTGGAGAGTTTAAAATATTGGTATAAACTGGGCTTTCCTGATAGGGAGTTTTAGCTTAAAACGGTTGTTGGAGTCAGAGAAGGAAGAGAAAAGTTTTAATTTATGTTGCTGTGCATTTTATTTTTGGGAAAGAGAGGGCCAGGATAGAGAAAAATAAATAGGCCAGGGACAGAGAGCGTAGAGAGTGTAGGGATTTTTTATCTCATTTCACCCGAGATGTAGACCCGGACCTGGACTGCACCGGCGGACCGCGTGCAAATCCCCCTTCACCTCCACAGTATGACGACAACGCCCAGACCGGCGCTCCATCATTCAACCTCTATCCAGACCTCACAACAAGGAGGAAACACCCGCTAACAGCGCAACGGGTTTTATGGCAGTCCGGTATACGTTTCCCGTGCATGGAGACCCAGTGACATGAAGGACATAGCAGAATGTCTCCCGGACCCATCTGCAGTGGGAGGGGAATCCCTCGCTACAGCCATTCTGGAAATGGCCCATCACCCATCGGCGAAGTGCGCCAAGTCAAACTGGGCCTACGGTGGGGTCGCATTCAAGGCGACATTCCCGGGAGAGACCAAGCTGATATAATGTTCGTGGAGGCGCCGGACGGGAAGGACGACCACAGGAAAGTGGGGAAAAACAGAGGCAGGTCTGCTTTCGTTGTGGCGCAATGGATCATTGGTCCAACGATTCTCCAAAACGAATCGACATAGACAATGGAAGGGCCGACTGGCAGTTCGCAGCTTCCCGTGAAGTGACTGTGAATCATCCTGTGAATCATAACACAAACACAACAAACACGCAAAATGGCAGGCTCAGCGTCAAAACACACACAAGCACCACATCCAAATGATTGTTGTATGGTTCTCACCAGCCTTACACGACCTGATCAGCTAGATTTAATGTGTCATTTGCACTGACAGGCCTCACGGTTGCCTCCGATGCAAGCCCCATGATCCAAGCATACTTGTGTGTTTCAGGCGCACCAGGATGCTTTTATTCACGGGACTTGCTGCAAGAGGGACCTGGAGCAATAGCTGACATACTGATAACAAACGCAACCATTGCATGCAGAACCAGCCAGAAATACAATACATGCGCACAGATGATTTGCATTTTACTGCCAGAATGTTTTATGATGGACAATTAGCGGAGGTCGACGAACTGTGGTTCAAAAAAATGATTGTAATACAGCTGTTGATGGGGGAATTTGTTGCTTTGAAATGAGAAGTTTTGCATGTTAACCGTAGCTTCTGACAAAGAAGTGAAGGGATTCTATAATCCCGACTCAGCCCAACATCTGTCCCTTGCAAAAACCCTGACATGACATGGGCTGGATTGGGCCCATGGGCTGTCAAGGGGGGGGGGGGGGGGGGGGGGACCAGACCCCTATGGTCCTTAGGGACAATATTTCAATACATAATATGACTAATTTTGTCATTGCTTAAAATAAATAAATAAAAAAAGAATTGTATATGGTTATTTTAAACAACGGGCTATTGTAGACAGTGGATACTCGATTATTACAATCTATCACAACCAGTTTAATGGTCAACCATATCACACAGCCATGACATGACCCTGACTGACCCCGACTGACCCCCGACTGACAACGTGACGGGGACAACAGAAGTGTGTTGCCTTATATTGAAAATGCTGTATTATGATATTTTGTTAATGTTTTATGGCCAAATGGCAAGAAGGTGAATTAACGAACACAAAGATGAGAACGTAAGGCAAGACAAGATAAGGAAAGGGGTTGGGCGAAAGATAACCCATCTGCATCTAGTTTTGTTCAAATCGATCCGGACCTGGACAACGCTCCTCCTCCTCCTGCTTTCAGCCCGACCATTGACCCAATCCAATGCAAATACCCCACGTCACGACTCCTCTACATCAGACTTTATGAAGTTACAGACCATGGGAGGCCCACCTGAAGAGCTACGGAACGGTCTGCTGGACGACACAAGGAGACAGTCCAGCAGGACCAACAGCACCAGAGTGGTGGCCTGCATGGTGCCTGTGTAGCCACAAGGAAGGGGCCTGAACAAAGAGACAAAGGAGAGTCTCAGAGACGGGAGAGACGTGGGGACAGGCACTTCAAAGGACAGCCCGTGATGCGGATGAGAGGCAGGAAGCAGAGAGAGAGGTGGAGGAGTGTCCAGGCGGATGGAGAGAAGAAAGTGTATGGAAAGTATCGCACTAGACACAGCATTCACGCATATTACAAGAGACGAGATCTAATGTGTAACTAGGACTGTGTATAAATTGGGTGATAATTTCTAAAAAGTACATCTGAAAGGTTTGAAAGTCATCAGGAAAAGTGGTTTGAACAAACATACACAAGTAGAAAAGTTGAAGGTTAAAGAAATGTGCTAGACAGAATCCAAATGTACGACAACGGTAGAATTCATTAAGGCACAAAACATTAAAATTGAACCCCAAAAAGCATGACCATGATGTATGCTACAATGTTTTTCAGAGTTAAAGTAGAGGGTTTTTGGTGCGCTCGCAACAGCAAGCCATGCTTACAGGCCTGGGGTCTCATTTATAACCGTTGCGTACGCACAAAACGGGGCTGAAATTGGCGTACGTGACTTTCCACGCCAAGGTTGTGATCTATAAAAAACCAACTTGACGGGAAAATGTGCGCAGCCCTAAGCAGACTCTGACCCATGCGTATGCATGGTTTGGAGGAAAAGGAGAATTGGCGAGACAGACGGTGTGGTGGTGAACTGAAGTCAGACCGAAGAATTGCAGAGTGAGAAGAACGATTATGTTTTATCATCGCCCTTCAGAAATTTAATTTCATCCCGTATCATGCGTTAAACCTAGAGCTGTCAGTTAAACGCGTTATTAACGGCGTTAACGCAAACCAATTTTAACGGCGTCAAAAAAATTATCGCGCGATTAACGCGATTGTTTTATTTAAAAAAAAAAATATATATATATATATATATTTTTTTTTTCTTTGGCTCGTGAGTTAACTATGACATTAATGCGATTAATCACGGTTAAATATTTTAATCGCTTGACAGCTCTAGTTAAATCCTAATCAGAATAATTTAAGTCCACTGCGTTATTTCTCAGTTATAACTCCAGAAACATCTCCTTAGAATAGAAATAAAAATAAATTCTCTATATTTAATCCCGTCACTCCATACTGTCCACTGACGGCGCGACTGCATGGAATAAAGCATCTGTCCAACATGTGTCAATAACATAATATTTTTATGTGACACTGTAAACACATAATCAAATGTCAAATAAATTCCAAGTGTGAAAAACCAAGCCACACTCCTCATCACAATCGTTGTCCGTTACTCTTGATGCTTTTCATGACAAATCAGGCATTAATAAGGGGTTATGTTCAAGAACATTTTACGTGGGTGATTACAAACTGATTATCCAAGGTGTTCTCGTCAGTCTTATTACCGTAACCCTATAAATACAGAGGTGAGCGCCGTGGTAATGCTGCACCATATGGCACTTCTGGCGAACCATGCAAATGGCAGGATTCGGAGGGAGAGGGTATTTAGGGACCATAACGATTTATTGGTAGGCTACATAAAAATATGTAACTCTATGTCAGACCACTTCTTTTTTAATTCTGGGACTGTGCGCTTTGTGCTACTGACAAAGTTCACTGCTGCAGCAACATGTTGCCACTCACTCTGCTTTTTGTTGTTGGCGATCCCAATCCCGTGACCGCCGAACAAAACTACCTTTCGGGCCTCCATCTCACCCACAAGTGTCTCCACTTCAACCTCCGTGAAATTTCGCTTTTTTGCTTTTCTCAGAACTTCTGCCATTGTTTCCGACAAGACATAATGCTTGCATCTGAGTCTGTTTTATATGCAGATCGAATTCATGAGGTAATTTGCATTGACCATTTATGGTTAAAAAGGGGCGTGTACAGGGCGGAACGTGAAGCTGATTCAGCTGCGCACACTTGTAGGCACTCTGTGATTTATAAAGCAAAGATTGCGTACGGTGTGCGTACGCAGGGTTTTATAAATCTGAATATTTTTTGGCGCACGCAAAACTTGGCTTCTGGGCGTACGCACATTTTTAGTAACGATCCCACGCACAGTTTTATAAATGAGACCCCAGGACTCGAACCTTGTCCACCAATCATCACCACGTCCTGGCACACTCATCTCTGCATGTCAGGCACAGGAAAAAGGCACAGGGCACACAAGCACACAGCAGACCGAACAAAAGAATGACCACAGTCATAACAAGAGAGAGAAAAAAACAAAACATAGCGGACCGGACCGGCCCGTATTGGGTCAACGGCCCACCGGGACGATGGATGGCCAGTGCCGAATGGCCAGGACACCCCTGTACATGCCCCAGTACAGGGAAATTTACAAACATGTTGGATTATTTCCATGCGTCGGACCGTCAAGCTACGTTCATTTATGTAAAAACATAACATAACGCCGGTTCATTTATGTAAACACTACGTATCGCCCGTTTTTTTTTTTTTGATTTTCCGATTTCCGGTGTTCCGGTGGATGTTTCTGTGCGTGGATTTCTGCAGCCAGCAAGACTCTCTTGAGGGATGTCTGCAGCGGAAGTTCGTGTGGGTGGATGTCTGCAGCCAGACTCACTTGGCTGCTCTAAATACCTAACAGGAGTCTTTCCAAGAAATGTACAGGATATGTTGTGGCATCCCGCCCCTTAAACCTCGGCCCGGGCGGGGCCGAGGTTTAAGACGGCTACCGGTTTTCCAGACGGCGACCGAGAGCAGCCCTTTCACCTCCCCAATCAGTCTGTTTGGGGGACACCTGGCCGGTGGCAGAGGAGCCATGTTAAAAGGAGGTCGAGGACAGACAGGAGGGCAGCACGGCAGCGACGAGGAGATAGAGGCTCACGGAGACCCTATAGAACTTAAATGATTGTACTCCATTTGAACAGTGTCTGTCTGGTGCAATAAACGCCGCGAACGGCTTTAAACCCTGACCCAGTGTGATCCATACCTGGAACCCGACCTTCCAAGGACCGGGTTACCACATATGGTGGAGGATGCGGGCAAGCTGAGAAGACCCCACTACAAAACCCCGGTAAAGAATCTCCCCAATCCGACATGCAGAACCCGGAGGGGGCCGCCCCCGCCGCCGCCCAGCGTCAGCAGCAGGCGCAAGCCGCCGACCGGCAGCGAGAGCCTAGCCCTGCTCCGCGAAGCAGTGCTCCGGCTCACCCAGCATGCCGTCCGCGACGCCCTGATCACCGCCCCGACGAGCCGGCTCACCAAGCTCGGGCCTGATGACGACGTCGAGGCGTATTTAAAGGTCTTCGAGCGGGCCGCCCAGAGGGAGAGCTGGCCAGAGGAGCAGTGGGCCCATATCCTGACGCCATTCTTCACCGGACCAGCCCAGCAGGCGAGCCAGGACCTGTCGGCGGAGACCGCCCGGCAGTACCCAGCCCTGAAGCAGACGATACTGGCCTATTACAGGCACAACCTCGCGGCCCGGGCACAACGCCTCCACGACTGGCGATTCGACGTCCAGGGCCCGGTGCGGACGCAGATTGCCCAGCAGAGCCGCCTAGTAAAGCGGTGGCTGTCAACCGGAGAGGGACCCAGCCCTAGGGACCGAGTCCTGATAGACAATACGCTCCGACAGCTCCCGCCGGGTGCCCGAAGGAAACTGGCCCACCACCATCCCGACACGGTGGACGACCTCGTCAGACAGCTCGAGAACTGCCAGGTGGCCCAGCGGCTGAGCTACGGCACCGGATACATCCCACGACCCGCCGAGACTCGTAGCACCAGCGGCGGTGCTACGAGTGCGGACAGCCCGGCCACCTCGCCCGCTACTGCCCTGGAGACCGGGATGTGCCGATGCCGTCGGCCTACGCGGACAGAGGGAGGGGCCCGCCCTGTATGCTGGCGACCTGTTGGACGCAAGGACCGTCCGGGAGCCCGACCATTCCGGCACGGGTCATGAACCGGGACACGCAGGCCGTACTGGACACCGGAAGCGTGGTCACCCTCTTCCGCCCCGACCTGGCCGGAGGGCGGGAGGGGAGACCCATGGAGGTGGCCTGCGTGCACGGGGAAACACAGGCTTACGAGACCTGCCATGTGGTCATCCGGACACCACGCGGGGTGTTCACGGCTCGGGTAGGTATTGTACCCCACCTCCCGGTGCCACTCCTAATCGGGACAGACTGCCCGATATTTCACCGGCTCTGGGACCCGGGCCGAGAATCCCGAGGCAGGAGAGAGCCTACCCGCAGAGGGGCGAGGGGAGCGCGGCCGGCCTGTGGAGCTACACGAGTCCCGACGTCCCACGGGGAGTCGACGGTAGACGACCAGGGGTCCGAGGGGAACGGTCCGTCACCACGGGGGTCCCCGATCAGCACGGGGGGAGGAGGGACCGTCCGATCCGGGTCGCCGGGCCCCCACGCCGACACCCCGGACACCCTCACGGGATCTGAGCAACCCCCCGGAGGAGCCGGAGAGTTCCCCCCTGACCGAGTTCTCAGACTTTTTACTGGGGAGGGCGGAAGGTTCGGCCCGACCAGGCCAGTTCGCCGGCGCCCAGCTACAAGACGAGGCCCTGAAGCACGCCTGGAGCCACGTGGTGTCCCACGACGGACAGCCCCGAGACTCGGTGAGTCACCTGCCATACCCACACTTCTGTTGTACCGGGTAGCAGAAGTAGAGGGGGGAGTGAGGGAACAGTTGGTAGTGCCCCGAGTGTATGTAAGCAAGGTGCTTTATATGGCCCACACCCACCTCCTGGGAGCCCACCTGGGGATGGACAAAACTACTGGCCGGGGGTCAAGCGGGACGTAGAGCGTCACTGTCAGGGTTGCCCCGAGTGCCAGAGGGTCGCGCCTAGGGCCACAGTCAGGTACCCTCTTGTCCCCATGCTGATCATCGAGACCCGCTTTGACTGTATAGCTCTAGACATGGTGAGGCCCCTGCCCAAGACAAGCCGGGGTCACCGGTACATCCTGGTACTAGTGGACTACGCCACCCGGTACCCCGAGGCTCTACCCTTGCATGCAGCCACCGCAAAAGCGGTAGCCCGGGAATTCATGCTATTGTTTAGTCGGGTGGGGATAGCCAAGGAAGTTCTAACGGATCAGGGTTCATGCTTCATGTCACGCGTAATGAAGGAATTACTCAGGCTCCTGCAGGTGAAGCAGCTCCGGACTTCAGTCTACCACCCCCAGACGGATGGCCTGGTGGAACGTTTTAACAAAACCCTGAAGCAGATGCTAAAAAAGGCCATGGACCTGGACGGCAAGAACTGGGACCAGCTGCTACCACACGTCCTGTTCGCCGTACGGGAGGTGCCCCAGGCGTCTACCGGGTTCTCGCCGTTCGAGCTCCTGTATGGACGACGACCCCGCGGTATCCTGGACATAGCCAAGGAGGCCTGGGAAAGCCAGCCGTCCCCCCACCGCACCACCCTGGACCACGTGGAGCAGGTGTGGGACCGCATGACCCAGGTGTGGCCCATCGTCCGGGAACACCTCCGGCAAGCCCAGCAGGCCCTGGTGAGGGTCTACAACTGGGGAGCCCAGTTGCGAACCGTATGAGGTGGCAGGGACCGTATGAGGTAGTGGAACGGGTGGGTGACGTAAACTACCTGGTTAGACAACCAGGGAGGCGGAAGCCTACCCAAGTGTAACACGTCAACATCTTGAAGCAGTGGAGAGGGGGAGGGGGACCCCCTGACCCGGCCCCCCTAGTGCTGGCGGCCCAACGTGAGATCCCAAAGGTTTCGGTGGGGGAGGACCTCAGCCCGGCCCAGAAGCAAGACCTCGGGGAGGTCATCATGCAGCACCGGGACGTATTCTCCGAGCTGCCGGGTAGGACCACGATCGCCCAGCATGACATCCGGACGGCGCCGGGAGTGAAGGTGAGAGTTCCCCCCCATAGGATCCCGGAGGCCCGGAGGGAGGCCATCCAGGCCGAGGTACGCCGGATGCTACAGCTCGGTGTCATCGAGGAGTCTCGCAGTGCCTGGTCCAGCCCGGTAGTCCTCGTACTGAAGCCAGATGGGAGCTACCGGTTTTGCAACGACTTCCGGAGGCGACGCATCCGAGTTTGATGCCTACCCCATGCCCCGGTTGGACGAGCTGATTGAACGCCTTGGACCAGCCCGGTACCTCATGACCCTGGACCTGACCAAGGGGTATTGGCAGGTACCGTTGACCCGGGCTGCCTGGGAGAAGACGGCGTTCTCGACGCCAGGGGGGCTGTATCAGTACACCCTCTCACCCTTCGGAGTACATGGCGCTCCGGCCACCTTCCAGTGCATGATGGACCAGCTCCTGAGGCCCCACCAGGCCTACATCGACGACATAATCATCTACAGCCCCAGCTGGGATGTCCACATCTTCTAGCTGAGGGCGGTGCTGGGGGAGCTGCGGAAGGCGGGCCTCACGGCCAACCCAGCCAAGCGTCGTCTCGGGCTGGAGGAGACGGCGTACCTGGGGTACCAGGTAGGGCGGGGGAACGTCCGACCACAGGAGAGCAAAGTGGCCGCCATTCGGGACTGGCCCCAACCCCGCACCAAAAAACAGGTGAAATCGTTCTTAGGACTCGTTGAGTACTACCAGCGGTTCATTCCCGGGTTTGCCACGCTGGCCAGCCCCCTGAACGACCACATTGGTGTCAGAAGTGGGATGTGGCCTGCTCAAGCGGAGAGGGACTTGAGCTTCACGGTCGAGCACATGGAGACCCCAACCGACGCCGACGCACCCTGCGCTAGGGGAGCGCAGGGCCCCCCTGTGACCACAACCGGAATGGCCGGGGAACCTGCAGCTGCCAGGACAGCGGTTAAGCTGCCGAAGTCCTCCGGGGCAACGCAGCTGGAGCCGGCTCGCTGAGTGGCACAACGGCTGGGTTGCCGGGGAGGCGGCCGTCCGCCTCGCCCTAGCGTTGGAGGGAACGGCGGTGCAGGCTCTTCTGGACCTTGCCCCAGCGGACCAACGGGACCTCGGGGCTCTGACGCGGGCATTGGAGAAGCATTTCGGGCAGCGCGCCGTTGGCAGCCACAGCCGGCAGCTGCTAAATAGACGCCGCGGCCAGGAGGGGGAACGGTTGGGGGCCTACGCAGCGGACTTGCAGCTGTACACCCAGCGAGGTTATCCAGGCATCCCTGCTGCGGTTAGGGATGAGGTAGCCCTGCATGCCTTCCTTCAAGGACTGGCCCAACCGCGGCTGGGGCAGCACGTCCGCCTCACCATGCCCCCGACCCTCGATGTGGCTCTCTACGTGGCGGAACAGGCGGAGCGGGAGCTCTCCGACCAACCCAGCCTGCAGGGAGATGATTGCCAGGACCAGTCTGGTCCGGCCAAGCACTGCTGCCGTCGTTGTGGTGCCTGGGTGGACGCGGCTGGGGCCGACAGTGTCTTCCCAGTCCGGGCAGGACGAGGAACGGGTCCGGGCAGGACGAGGAACGGGTCCGGGCCACCAAGGCCACCGGACCTCGAGCCGGAGCAGTGTCGGCGGGTCAAGGAATGCGGGTGGACTGGACAGCTCCCAGCCCATCCCAACCGCCGGCATGGCCGGCGACGGGCCAGACGGCAGAGAATGGGGTCCCCGAACGGCCCTCCTACGGCCCTCCTCCTCCTCCAGTGCCCCCCTACGGCAGAAACTGGTGGGGGCCCCGATAGAGGTGGTCCCCGACCACACCCCCAGGTCCTCTGCGGACAGTTGGAGACGGGCATCCCAACCAGGGAGGAAGGCTGCACCGCAACAGGGCCGCCACTGGCAGGGGCCAAGGCGGCGGCGCTGGCCCCCTGAACACTCGGGACTGTGCATTGGGTGTTGCAGGGCTCCAGACTTATTTTTTTCACTAGGAGCACTGTGGCCCCTAACTGAAAATTTTAAGGGCGCAACCAGAAATTTTACGGGCACACACTGTTCATCAACATGCCAATCAAATATTCACATTTCTACTAATATTCCCTGTATAACTAATAACTATTTTGATAATAGATGCAGAAATTACAATGTGCTGTTTCAAATTCAGTGTCACATTTTATTGTGATTCACATCTATCCCAACAGTTTCCAGGTTTGCGCATGCATGCGTTCGACAAGTACAGAAGCGACAGATTCACGGGAGTGCGCCCGCTTGTCGTGCCGTTTGACAGGACGCTGAGCCTCCTCTCTGCCCGCTCGGCTCTCCATTGAGAATGCAATATCAGACCCGACAGACCCACTCCCGTGTGAAAAGCCCTTTATGGCACCTGAAGCAGAGTCCTGCACTGGTTCGGGTGACCCGCACAATTTGGATGAAACGAGTCGGGTCGGACGACTGAACAGCGCGGGTCGGCCGCGGGTTTTGAAATCGTCAAAATCGTCAACAGTGGATGATGTGCTTTTTTTGCACAAACATTCTAAAGCACCAAGCCAAACACCAGATAGTGTTATTCCCATCTAATGTTTCTAATTTTCCATCGGGTGCGGGTTGGGTGTCGATATCAATTTATAGGGGTTCTGGTCGGGCGACTGTCGGAACACGGGTCGGATGTATTGCGGGTAGTATTGCGGGTACGGGCGGGTGCGGGGTTTGTAAAATAAGACCCGTGCAGGACTGACTTGCACTGGCACACTAGCCGTAGGTCAGAAGAACGAGTCAATCGTTTGCTTGCTCATTGTAAATGCACGTAGCAGTTTGTGAAATCGTTCTCCTTCGCACAGACATTTACGCGCGCTCGATAATCTCTAGGACCCTCCACCTCGACACATTAGCCATTTACAGTGGTAATTCCCTATCCTTCTTACACTCATTGGCCTGCTAAAGATTCCTGATTCATTGACAAATTTACTGGTCGCACATGCGCGAACATTTGGTTGCAGTTTGGAGCCCTGTGTTGGGGTCGTCGGGACGTCTGACCCCTAAGGTGGGGGCTGTGTGGCGACTCCTACGGGGATCGCGCCGGGGATTCTGGGGATCCGAGATGCCGGTTGGGGAAAAGGGGTTTTATTGCCTTTTTGTGTTGGGGTTAACGGGTTTGGGGTGTGTGCTCAGTAGAATGTAGTTGTGTGTTGTGGAGTGTTGCTTGTTGTGTGTAGTGTTGCCGGCAACCGTTACGGAGAGTTGCATGTCTGTTGGTTGGGTGTGCGGGGCGCTGTGTGTTGTGTGTCGTGTTAAATAAAGGCAGCTCTCGTAGTCGTGCGGTGTATGGGGCACGAGAGTGCCCCATACATCGCTTAACCTGGGCTCCTGTCTCGTCCTTCCCGCGCTGCTCACCACAATACAAATGGGACATGCTACAGGTGGTTTCACTGATCAGCACACCTGGAGCGCCACATATCGAAATTCGTGAGCTCAGCCGAGGACCAGTAATTAGTACTAATTAGTATATGACAGTATTGGAACGCAGGACATGTGGGGTCTGACTTACCTCAGACCCTTTCTGAACTTGTTCAGTATATCACAACACCACACTTCTGTGTGGTGTTGTGTTGACCACTCTTTGTGTAAAATAAGAAGCTGTTCAGGACTGGTATTAGCACTACAAATATGAAGTCCAATTAGGTATGAAAGCTTCAATGCCATGTGGTCTCAATAAAGCATAGAATACATTTATTTACATCAGTGTGTGCAATGTTTGATGGCAAAAAATGTTAAGTTGCCACGTACAGTATATATACGGCTATCGATTGAGCTGAAAATGGATGTGTAGGATATTTTCTTCTTGCTGTCCATAGCCTTATATGATGTTTGTTCTGTGTTTTCAAAATCCTACAGCTTTCCAAAAATATACGTTTCAAAGTGGGGGAGAGCCGGGTCGATTGAAACAGTTTTCAGTTAAACGTCTTTTTCAAAGATGATGTTACGTATACAAATAATTTTAACATGTGATCAACAACTCACATGTGTGTTCTCTTAGTTACAAGTGTAATTGAATACATGTGTTGGATGATCGAGCTGTTTTTTAACTTTGAAAGTAAGTTGACATTTGTTTCAACTTACCCGCTTAGTCGGGACGTTTGAAACACACATGCGGGACGAATGAAACAGCATATTTTAAAAAGAAACTATTGACCTTACTCTTCTAACATACCGGACAACATACTAGTGTTCTCGTCATTGCTAAAATTTCACATAATTGTCAAGATGCACATTTTGATTAAAACACACCTTTCTTCTTTTATACCAGTTGGACGACTACATTTTGGTTTAATTTATGCAGAGCCGGACAGTAACGGAGTACATTTACTTGAGTACAGTACTTAAGTACAATTTTGAGGGATCTGTACTCTACTCAAGTATCATTTTTGGGGAGTACTCATGACTTTACTGAAGTAAATTTGAGAGGCAAATATTGTACTCTTTACTCCGCTACATTTTTATCCATAACCGTGAGTACCCGTTACTTCTTCTAAAAAATAAAAAATAAAAGGAGAAAAGAAAAATCATGGAAACCCTCAATTTGTTGTTTCCCTCTAAAAACGTGATTGGATTGTGCAGGCGCCACTGATTAGGACAGCCTTCAGCCTATCAGCAATCAGCTTCGCTTTCCGCCAAAGTCAGCTCCATGGTCAGATTTAGATGAGACGATTGTTGATTTGATTGATGAAAAAACAGAGAAACTCACACATACATACAATTGTTAGCTGAATTTTATTTTCTGATATTACGTATTTATGTATGCTGAGCAATTGTTTACATGTTCTTGAGTGTACTGTATACTATTGTGCTATTGCCATGGTAAAAAGATGAAAATGACTTGATTTTACTTTCAATTCCTTTTACATTCTCCAAGGTATTAACATTTTTCATGACTCCATGTAGGACGTTTCTATACATAAATGTAAGCACTGTGGCAGTAGTAATGCAATTATTAGAAAATGTACTCTTGATACTCAAGTACTTTTTAAAAACAAGTACTTCAGTACTTTTACTTAAGTACACATCTGACTGTTGTACTTTTACTTGTACTTGAGTAAAATTTAGCGAGGGGTATCTGTACTTTTACTCAAGTAAGGAAGCTATGTACTCTGTCTGCCTCTGAATTTAGGCCTACTTATTTCCCTGTCCTAAGTCATGTTTAGGGTAGTTGAACATCCTGTTCTTTATTTTAAACAAACTGATGACGTGCGGGACGTTTGAAACAAGTGTTTCAATCGTCCTGACTGGCACAGGCACTTAAACCTTTTTTGCCTCTTAAATTCAAAATTCTGACATTGAACATTATTGTATATTATTATGCCACAACTGTTTATTACAAAAGAACTGCAGCACAGAAGATTGTACTTGCCTCATCGAAAACTGGTTTGCGGGGATAACATTTGAACAGTATGATGTCATTACACAAAATTTCCCGGGGTTGGTCAGTCTTGCTTGCTGAACTAAACGTGCGGCCACACCAGACGCGTATCTCGCGTAATTTTTACGCGAGATACGCGCGTAAAATGTTGCTTGACCATTTTGTGTCAAAAATGGTCGCATATGCGCCATACGCGCCTACGTCACTCGCCTAGATGAGTCCATGTCCATGCAAGTGAACGGAGCGTTCCCTCTTCGTCATAACTATCAAACCAAACATCCTTCACATTCACCGAGCGAACATTACGAAAGTAAAATGCACATTTCTCGCTAAAAATGTTTCCATAAACGCATTTAATGGCGTAACTATGTTACTATTTCCACCCAGAATAAAGAAAGTTGTCGGCCGTGGCTGCGCTGGAGTCCGAGGTAGGAAACCCAAACGCCGCCGTGTTTGGGTGATAGAGTTTAGATCGGGTTCGATTAAATAATCTCGGATATAAATAACAATAATCGGGTTAAATAACTTCACATGGTGTGTCTGGTGTGTTTCCAGCATTCGTAGTGTTGATCAGCAGATATATAGTCCGCCAAGACGTTGAGGTAGCTTAGTAACCAGAGACTCTGTCCATGCAAGTGAACGGAGCGTTCCCTCTTCGTCATAACTATCAAACCAAACATCCTTCACATTCACCGAGCGAACATTATGAAAGTAAAATGCACGTTTCTCGCTAAAAATGTTTCCATAAAAGCATTTAATTGCGTCACTATGTTACTATTTCCACACAGAATAAAGAAAGATGTCGGCCGTATGCTTCTGTCCAAGCTCACTGCTCTCTGCCAGTGACGTCGGGTCAAGCTCAACGCTGATTGGGCAACGCGGCTAATCGTCATGCGTATGAGCGTAAAAAGTTCAATTTTTTGAACTCTTGAAATGTACGCGATATACGCGCGTATAGCACGTAAATATACGCGCCTCATACGCGCGTAAAATGTTGCTTATAGGCGTGAAACGCGCGTAAACCAATGGTTCGCTATGGAAAAAAATTCGATTTTATACGCGAAGTACGCGAGATACGCGTCTGGTGTGGCCGCACCTTTAGTGACAAAATTTGACGTGAAAGACTTGCCTGGTTTTCGAGGAAATCGCTGTGTTTCAATCGTCCCGTGTTTCAATCGACCCGGCTCTCCCCTGTAGATCGTTTCAACAATGTATAAAGTTGCTTAAACCCTATGAAGGTTTGTATGTGTTGGAGAGTGTTGCACTGATGGTACAACTCTCTGAACGGAACGTATGATCAAATCAAAAGAACGTAGGCATATTATTTTCCAACCTTCTTTTAATGTCTCGATGATTCTGCTTGGGGACCGAAAACCTATGCATGCCTATTTCGTGTAGAAATTATGTCCATGTACCCATTCATTTGTGTAAAGAAAATACTAACATTCAATGCTGTACTTTTTATATTGGCATATCTGACAGGGGTCATGTGTAGAGACATTGAAACTCCGTAACAGAGGAAAGTCCCTCCTCAAGTCGTTTATATTAGGCCTGCGTAATGGCGTCGTACTGAACGACCCAGTTGATCCAGTCGAGGTAGTTTCGCACCTTGGTGTAGACACCAGGATAATAAGCGTGTGCACAGCTGATGCCCCAGGACACAATGCCCTCAAATTTATTGTTACAGATAAGCGGACCTCCAGAATCGCCCTAAAAGAGAGGAGAGAAAAGAGGTAACATGCATGTTTAGATCAGTCGTAGCATTTTAGATTGGATCACAATTTGGATTTCAAACCAAATCCTTGCGTGGGCCTACCAAGCTACCAAACTCACCTGACACGAGTCTTTGCCGCCAAAGCGCGAGCCCGCGCAGATCATGTTGTCGGTGATCCTGAACCAGTAGTAGTACTTGCAATTGGGAATGAACTCCACGTCCACGACCCTCAGCACGGGAGACAGGAACTGGTTGTACACCCTCGTCAGCCCCCAGCCGCTGACCGAGCACCCGGTGGTACGGTCCAGCTCCGGCGTGCTCTCGGTCGGCATGGTGACAGGCTGGACCCTGGAGTTCAGTTCAGCGGGTCGGTCGAGCTACGTGCGCCGAACAAACACTACAGTTAGTTAATTAAGCTTTTTATAAAAAGTCACTTGTGCCTGAAATATGGTTATACGTTCTGGCTACTCTTTTACGAAAGCCGTAGATGTTAATCGTTTTAATATTTCATGGTAGTGATTATCTACAGGTTTGGTTACGTGGGGGGAGGATTTTGTTTTGCAGTAATTTTGAGCCATGGCCTACCTTGACCAGCATAAGGTCATTGTCGAAGGTCCTGTAGTTGTACAGGTAGTAGACGATGACTTTGGAGACATTGAACCTTTGCTCAAAACCTTCCTCCTGGTGTAGGTTGTGTTCACTCAGGACCACTGTAAATAAGTGAGCCCTTGAAGAGCAACACAACTGTTAAGGGCAGTGACACAGGCACTCAGTCATGGTTTATTCTCTTTTTAATAATCTCAAGGTGCTCTCAAAGTGATGAACAGAAACTATAGTACAGTAAACAAACCAATATAAATGATTAGGAGGATATGACAGAGGCCTGGGTAAATTGGTGTTCAACCTCTTTTTGAAAGAATGTTTTGCTAAATCGTTTATGCAAAGGCCTAACTATAATGGTTATGCAACAAGAAATATATTATTATGTCATGTCATCAAACTAACAAGTGCAAAGCAGAAATGAATTGAATCCCCCACTAAACAACTTTTAATTTGCGGTTTGCATGACACTTATTCTGACTTAAAAATACAGTTGGATACATATGCCTTTTATCTATACCAATAGACATCTCTATTGTCCATATTATACACTTGAATGGCTTTCGTATGGAGGTGCAGTAACTCACGGTCTCCAGCAGTGGGCGGCACACACCAGCCACAATCTATTGATGAGGGTGGCCCCGCAGAAGTGGCTGTTTCTGTACTGGAGCGAGGCTTGATACGGTATGGTGTAATTTTGCACTTCCACGCCTCCAATTATTCTATCTCCATTCTGCGCTTCCACGGCTCCGATAATTTTATCTCCTTAGAACAGAGGGTCGCTAAACCAATCAATATATGTAAGAAATCTCTGCACCTCAATTCGATTTGATTTGATACATATAGACTCACAGACATTGGAAAAAGGATCACTTCAAAGACAAAGAACGGAACAATGCAGCAACAATTTACCTGTTCTGATGAGTAGGATCACAAAGAGGAGTAAGAAGTGGCAGGAATGAGCTGCAGTCATCTTGCCTAACAGCAGCGAGAGAAAGAAAAATTGGCCAGTATTATAGGCATAAATACCAAGGAATGAGGTCAATAACATATATATAACAACAATTATAAAACAAGCTGAATATCTATATTTGTTGGCCACCAAGGAAGTAGGTTCTGTGTTTTGGCATGACAAATCGAACCTAAACCCAACTAAACTGAACTTCATGACTCCACCCCACCACCAAACAACACAATCCAAGATGGTATCTTATCAGAGTACGACAAAGACAATAGATTAAGAGTAAATAAAGTAAAGGTAAATGAGCATGATGTCAGCCACTGTCAGTGGGCTCACCTTCGCCGTTAAAGCGCAGTTAATATCCCCAGATGTCTGGCCGTTCCAGTCCCTCATCCAGTCGCAGTACAGCCTTATACCCTCTCCTTCCCCAACACAATGTAGACGGAGTACTTGAGAACCTTGGGCCTGTTTTATACTGTAACAATATGCTGGCTGTCATTGTCCCCCCCCCCCAGCCTTGCTTTTGTCTACCCCACACAGCTCAGTGTCAGAGTTAACGCTGATGCTAGGTCCCTTATACTTTGGTTTCACTCAGACAAATAGACACACACACGCACAAACACACACACACACACACAGGTGACACGTCTATATGGATGCGCACGCAACAAACGCCACACATGCCGGCGTGCACACAGATATACATGTAAACAAAAACATGTGTGCATCACATACACTCACACACTCACACACACACACACACACACACACACACACACACACACACACACACACACACACACACACACACACACAGACACACACATGCACAAACTCACACATACACAAACTCACACAAAAACGCACACAAACACACACACACAGACACACACCGGCACACACACAAACACAAACATCAGTGAGACACTGACCTAGTACACGACAAAAGCGACAGTCTTTTCCTTTATTAGGACTCCTTCTCAGGTTATTGTGCTGGTGTATTAAGTCTATTGTCCGTTAGTGGTAAGAAAGTCAATCTTCAGGGAGGTGAAATCCCAGAGTGATTATAGAATAGGCTTGCCAGACATGGTGTATTGTGCTCTGTGATGCCATGGGACGACAGACAATAGCCTGTCAGACTTGTCTGCTTTGGATCAACAGTTTACTTTGCGCCATAGCACCATTCTGTTAGATGTTCCAATATGAAGATTGACATAATTCATAATTTTAACGAATTAAATTGAATGAATCCATTGATTGCACTATAAGTAGTGCAATTGGCTATGGTTATTTACTTGGTTTTATTGTTTACTTGTGTATCCCAAGATACAGACTAAACGTGAAGAATCAACTGACTTTCTAAAAAGTACTTTGGTTGTTGTTAATATCAACCAAGCATGGGCGCATATAGATGTAAAGACAGGGAGGCAGAGATGGAGACTGTCAACCAGCTCTTTCATTTACTGTCCTGGATGGGAAAATGGGTTTTTGTATTACTTCGGACATCCTCTGAACCAGATTGTGGTGATCCACTGTCTACCTCATGTCAATTGAAACACAGATTACAATTTTAATCCGATCAATATCTCTCTAATAGCCACATTCTCTTTCTGTTGGGTGTTCCCATGATTGTTGGTGTACACAGGGGTGGAGGCCACTGAATCCAGAGTACCACCCATAAGGTCCGACCACAGGTCCCCAAGGTGCTAACCCAGCCCTGAGGGGATAATGGATACTGTGGCTCTTCTGCCCTCAGGTGCCAGAGTGATCTGACAAAAGGATCTGTATTTCACTGTACTTGTCTGTTTTGTGCATTTGTGTGCGTGTGTGTGCGTGTGTGTGTGTGTGTGTGTGTGTGTGTGTGTGTGTGTGTGTGTGTGTGTGTGTGTGTGTGTGTGTGTGTGTGTGTGTGTGTGTGTGTGTGTGTGTGCACATGCGTGTGTGTGTTTGTGTATTTGCAGGAAGCACATTCAAAACCAAAACAAAACATAGCAGTAACATGCAACAAAGTGTTATGCATGTGAATGTATAGGGATATTAATCTGAATCTTTGCTCCAGAATTTATAGGAGTCAACACTCAAAGCGTCATCTTTATCATTAATTTCTTTTCACAAGGAACTGTGAAAAAGAAAACTACTTCCTGGTCTTACAACAATATCGTCGGGGCAGTAATGCATGAACTGACCAGAAACGAGCCATTTGTGAGCAGTTTCCTGATTAGGATAACAGTGGAGATGGGGTGGGGTTTCTCCAAGAGCAGTGGGTTAGTCGCCCACCAGGGAATACCTGACAGGGGCCCACGCAGCTATCTCATGCATCCTACCAGGAAAACATTAAGGATTCAGCGCTGTGTAAATGTGGGCCAAGAGGGAGGTCCCTTGTGACCCTATTCCCATTTGGAGCGGGACTTGCTGACTCATCAGAAGGTTGATAATGGTAATGATGATGATGTATAGGATGGTGAAGAAGTTGCATGGTGAAGATTATGGGGATGAAGATGTCGATAATGATGGTAGTGATGATGAGGAGGAGGGCAGTGATGATGCGGATGGTTGTGAGGATGGATGAAAATGAGGTCGATGATGAAGATGGTGAGGATGACGCTGATGACACTGATGATGAAGCAAATGCAGCTGATGAAGAGGATGATGGTGGTTGTGAAGATGACGGTGTTGAAGAGGGTGGTGGTGAAAATGAGGCTGTTGATCAACGCGAAGAAGACGCTCACTGTAGTGATGGTGACATTCAACTCAAACACATGCAATTCTCACAGAGAAAAGAATGTGCGCGCCAAAGACACACTGATACACACCCGACACAAGACAACACTGCCAGAAACACACACACGCACACACAAACACACACACACAAGCACACACACACCCACACACAAACACACACACACACATACACACACACACACACACGCACACAAACACACAGTGGGCAGCCCTGTTGAAACATTTCACCAGGGGTAAGCTGCACTGATGACACTTAGGATGCTGATACAGTATAGATGAACGGGCGCCCGCTCAGCACCCAGCGTTGCCATGGCAACAACGCAAGGCCTTTCGACAAGTCGGCAGTCGCTCGCAAGGGGAAGCAGGACAGTCCATGAAAGTGAACTTTGTTCCTGTCTCTTTCTGTTTTTTTCTCTCTCGCCCCGAACCCCCCCCCCCAAATCTGTCTCTCTGCCTTCCCCTCACTTTTATATCAACAGAGCCCGCTGTTCTACTATCCAAAGACGATGAAATGGAAAATCTTCCCCTTTCCCCCCCCCTGGTGGAAACGTGAGGATGGATGGATGGAGGAGATGAGATTAACGATTAGTCCTTTTCCACAGGGGAGTGTGTTTGGTGGAGGGTGGTGGTACCAGGACCTGGCCAGGACCAGTTGAGCCGCGGGTCTAGTGCAGGACAGAACCCCTCTACCTCTCTCTCTGCTGGAACCTTCCTCCATGGCTGCTATCAAACCACTGCTGCTGCGTGTGTGTTGGGGGCTGCTGGGTCTCCTCACCGCTGACTGTGAGTATATACTTTACAGATGTGGCACAGTGTTTGTCTTTTCTTGGGAGGACCAGACGTCAAAGATATCCCATCTTCTTTGGAGTGTAACAAAAACGAAATACAGGGAATGTGTGTGAATATTCCCAGCAAACAAACACCCCTGTTTCCTTTATGCCTTTTAGCCTCGGGCCAATGTACTGTATGGTTTGCCTGGTTGCATAACGCAAGCAGGCTAAGCCCTCTCTAATGTCTCAGAGCGCAGTGTGAGATGGCCACACTAGAAGGTCAGGTCATATTGGATTTCCTGTCTCTCATAGGGACTTCCCTGGTCACTTCCATTTACAAATAAATGGGTCCGGGTTAATTGCCCTAATGGCGTCTTTATCATTCCTGCATGTTTCTGGACAAAAAGCTGATATTTGGTTGTTTTTTTGTCCTGAACCTTATTTTGTCGAATAAACTCTGAGTGAAACTAAACCGTTGGCTATTAGAAAGATTCAATTAAAGTACACAAAGAGGCTGACTTTAAAGAAAATCCCTTTTGGGATAGTTTTATGATGCCTCTCATAGCTTTGGCCCTTCTTCTTTATTTCTCTTCTCTTCTTTCTCTTTCTGCTGCTCCTTCTTTTCCTCCTTCTCTTTCTTCTCCTCCTGCTCCTTAGCCTCATCCTCCAGCTCCCCCTTCTTCTTCTCCGTAGCCTCCTCCCCCACCTTTTCCTCCTCCTTCTCCTCCTTATTTTCCTCCTCCTTCTTCTTTTCCTCCTTGACCCACTGCTCAATCTCCTCCTCCTTCTCACCCTTCTCCTCCGCTATCTCCGCCTCCTTCCTCTCAGTTTGCTCCATCTTCTTCAACCTCTTAACAAAATGCACACTTCGATATTTGTGTCTCCCGCTCTCAGGCCAGGTGCGGGCGCAGGGCCGGATCGTGGGTGGGTATACCCCAGCACCCAACTCCATTAAATACATAGTGTCGCTGCAGAGCACCCAGGGACAACACTTCTGTGGCGGGGCTCTGGTTCACAGGTACTGGGTGCTGACAGCAGCACATTGCAATATCGGGTAAGGAAAGGTCTTGCCATGTCACGGGCGGATGTTTGACAGGCTGGGGAGTAGTTGTTCTATTGTCTCCCCCCTCCACCCTTTGAATATTGTACAGCATGTCCTCTGCACTGCTCATTTAGTTTTTGTATGAATTAATTAATGAATTGTATCTTAGGGTACTTGACTCGTGTTTCACGTTGAAACAGCTCTTGTTTTGAGAATGTTTTTGATTTATATTGGGCTATCCACATAGTTTTTCATTTTATCCTTCTTTCTTTTTACAGTTATTTCTATCTTTTTACTGTTGGGAATTAGGCTTGTCTGGCATTTCGGCTAACAGCGAACCGTTTGGATTGTACCAGGGCGGCTGTATTAAGCAACCAGCCATCCTGGCACTTTCACACGGCAGGGTGGAGCGTGATCTCTCTCTTAATCAGAAAATAGAGAACATTTCGGACATAAGATCCTAGAACACTGACTTTTATGGAGAAAGAACAAAACAAAACAACCAAACACTTTGATCATCAATGGTTTTGTCTCAATGGGTTAAAAAAATGTTTATGTGTATTTTGAAACTCACATCTGTGAATAATATAAAGCTTTGTTTATCAGGTTAATATCAGGGATACCATTTTTGGGTTATTTTATGATGACATATTTTGATAAATGAAAGCCTTAGGGTAGTCCTCCATAGTTAATCATTATCAAGCTCACGCACACAACACACAGGCACAACAACACACAGGCACAACAACACACAGGCACAACAACACACAACAATGGAATCAGCTCCCATGGTTCCCCAGGGCAGAGCATATGATGGTCGTAGCAGGGGACTACTCCATGAGGACCTTTGAAGGCACCGAACAGTATTCCAAACCTCGTCTGCTCCTCCCACACCCCCTCTACAACAAGAGCACCAACAACGCCGACATCATGCTCATCAAGGTGTTTAGCACAAAGCCTGCATTCACTCTTCATTCCTCTTCTTCTATAACGGGAGGTCAATCAGTGACTTTTATTTACTTATTACTCGTACAAATATTTGTAATAATTGTGTAAATGAAAAACGATTGACTTCAACCAAACCAAGAAGTTTTGAGAAAAGTTTTTTTTGTTGAACTTTAATTCAACCAACAATTGTTTAGTCATTTCCCCCCAATGACAGCTCACCCTGATGAAACCTGCTTATTATTCATCTTAATTGAAGAAAATCAAATTGCATTCCATTTTTGATTCATTCAAGTAAAAGCTCATCTTTGGTCCCCTTCTGGATGTCCCCTGTAGCTGCGGGCCCCCGTGGTGCTGAACCGCTACGTGTCCGTTGCTGCCCTCCCCAGACAGGGCACCGGCGTCATGGAGGGCCAGCTGTGTCAGGTGTCTGGGTGGGGCTACACCAGCCTGGTCGGGGGCCAGGCGCCCTCCACTCTGAGGACGGTCAATGTGCCCATTGTGTCCACGGCGAGGTGCAATGGAAGCCTGTCTTTCAGCGGGAACATCACGGCCAACATGATCTGCGCCGGCTTCCGGAGCGGGGGCAAGGACGCGTGCAAGGTACGGCACCACCATACCTTCTAGACTTCGTGATTCTGTAGAACTGCCGATTTTAGAGGAAGGATTTCAAATAAATGTTCATGTGTTGGAAGTTTGATATGACGTGTGTGTGTGTGTGTGTGTGTGTGTGTGTGTGTGTGTGTGTGTGTCCCACATCGAGTGGTCGGAAAGTGTACAATGTTGTTTTCCCACATTTCTTCCTTTGCTCTGATATGCTTTTTTTTTTAGCAACTCAGGTCCAATTCCCCCGAAAACACACAAATTAAACAGTTCATTGTATTTCCATGAATTGTCTTTGACTTGGTGTGATGATGCAGAGCATTGAGAGTCAACAAGCATACTGTAGGCTGCCATCAGGGTAGGAGAGCAAGGCAGAACAAATAATTTCATCAATAAGCTTTGTTTTACAGTTTTCTATATAATGGAACAGATTTTGCGATCTGAATCTGTGCTGTGATCCCAGCCTCTAGTCGACCGACACTGGTCGACTGTCTTGAGGGTCTCCAACCTGGGCGTGGCGGTGTTATAACAAGAGAGTGTGGCTTCTGTCTGGTCTCCTTAGGGAGACTCCGGTGGGCCGCTGGTGTGCGGGGGTCGAGTCTACGGCTTGGTGTCCTGGGGCAACGGCTGTGGCAACGCCAAGTTCCCCGGAGTATATACGGCGGTGTCCAAGTTCCGTCGCTGGATAGACCGCATCATCTACGGCTCCTACCTGCGCTGCACTAGAGAAGTACTGGACAAGTACTAGACTGGGTGCCAGGGAACAAGTACTAGACTAAGTACCAGGAGAAGTACTCCTGTTTCACCGAGAGTGGGAGAGTTCTGTCCAGACAGGTTTTTAATGCACTGTTATAGAACAGCATCACAGCACGCCCCCCCCCCCCCCCCCCCCCCACCCTTTTCAGAGGCTGTACCTTTCAACCTTTTGAATAGAGGTAACCTCATCTCATGTCTTACCGTAAATGCCAACAACAATTCTAAGACATTTAATATCTATAAAGTTATCACTTTTGTATTCAACAAATATTTAAAAACTGTCCTTTACAAATGAGTCACTGTTGGTATTGCTATATTCACAGCGGTATTCCATTTTTATCAATATCCTCTATAAATAAAATTGGATTTTGAACAATAGACCATTCAGTGTATTCATTTAGCCTGGCTCACTTTGTCTTCGTTGGTTTAAGCTCAACAAAGTTGCGACCGAAATCGACATACTTCCAGTCAGTAAGAGACTACACATCGGATGGATAAGACAGGTGCTCTCAACCGATAGAACTGCATAAATAACTGCCATGGACATTTGTTCACAAAAGGGGGAGGTTCGAGATCTTATCTGCGAGTTGTATTGCTGTCTCTGTTTTAGTGTGTTGCTGTGATCATGGCAGGATGCCTGGCCACCCTCTGCTTTACTTCTCAAGGTTTCTTCCTTGATTATTAAGGGAGTTTGTCCTTGTCCTTTAGGGTACTAGGCTTAGGGGGTGTCATAAAATATGGCCTGTAAAGCCCTTTGAGAGTGTAACCGTGATTAAGGGGCCACATAAATACTACTTTTTCAACTTGTTTTTAGAGTGAGTGGTGGAGGCTAGCTGTTCTCTTTCTCTGTAAATAGTTAGTCTGCTATTGAAAAATAATCACTTTCACCCTCTGGACGTCATTATGTTTATGTTTGATCAAGCACGGTCAGGGGAAGAGTTATAAGACCCATACGATGATCTCCATTAATCAGAGCACAAAGGGGAAGGTTCTCATGTTGTATAGAAACACGAGGAGAGGGAGAGGTTCAGAACACTGTATTGTTTGTCTTAACTGCAGAAGGTATTTTACTGGTCAATGCAATGTCGCTAAACAGCAAGCTGGCCGGAGGAGCATAGATCTTCTCTAGATAGGACACTGGTATGAGGGATGGCTGAAGGGCTCTGAGGGAGGTGCCACACCATTCAGTCATATAATATACGGGAGTAGTATTAGTATTTGCTAATGTCAATTATTTCAGTTCTATATTCTTTTCCAGAGAGGCAATGGGCGGCCTGGCTAGGATTCAGGCGATGCGTATCTGCTTTCCTCACCTCTCATCCCACCGCCGGTGATACTTGGCAGCGCCAGAGTGTCTGCGTGGTGCTGGCTAGATGTGATGGCAGAGCGATGGAAATGATATCTGACGAAGCCGCCCTGGCACTGGGAAGAAATGACGCCATGCCTCATCCCTTTGCTGCAGCATATATTTTCTGGAATTAAGATTTCAGTGTCAACTAATTTGTACAA
Organism: Gadus morhua; assembly: GCF_902167405.1. Classification (NCBI taxonomy): domain Eukaryota; kingdom Metazoa; phylum Chordata; class Actinopteri; order Gadiformes; family Gadidae; genus Gadus; species Gadus morhua. Next base: position 21,984,575 of record NC_044060.1, on the reverse strand, counting down.
ACATCAGACACACACACTGGAGCGTCTTGGTGGTTCCTGACTGAAGGTTCCTGATGTTACACAACACAGCTCACACTGGAGTGTATTTGTAGACCCTTTTGTAGCTTACTCTTTGGTCTCTTTTATTTGGTATTTGGTCCGCTATGAAATCTTGACGTGTCAAAGCATCTTCTTTGTCAAATATATGTTTTGCTTAGTGTAGCATCCAGACTTAAATGTGTTGGGAATAGCCGATGAGACTGTCATGTTACTGATTCCGCAGGTGTGTGTGTGTGTGTATGTGTGTGGTTCTGTGTGTGTGTGTGTGTGTGTGTGTGTGTGTGTGTGTGTGTGTGTGTGTGTGTGTGTGTGTGTGTGTGTGTGTGTGTGTGTGTGTGTGTGTGTGTGTGTGTGTGCCTGTGAGTGCATATATGTCTGTCTGTCTGTGTCTCTGTGTGTGTGTGAGTGCACGCTTGTGTGTGTGTGTGTGTGTGTGTGTGTGTGTGTGTGTGTGTGTGTGTGTGTGTGTGTGTGTGTGTGTGTGTGTGTGTGTGTGTGTGTGTGTGTGTGGGTGTGCGGGTGTGTGTGAGCTTGCCTGTGTGTGTGTGTGTGTGTGTGTGGGTGTTGGGGGTTTGTGTGTATGAGTGTGCGTGTGTTTGTTAGAGTGCCTGTGTGTTATACACAGAATATGTTAATCATGAGGTAAATCATATGCTAATCATCAGGGATAGGGTTCATGCCCTAGGTCACTGAAGCCACACCACAGCAGCCTATTAACAAACTGCCATCCTTTGGTCAGGTCTCACGCTCTGGGTTTGCACCGCTCTTCTGATCACACACCATAGACGAGTTGTCATGGAGCGTCATCTGCACGCGGCGTCACCACAACGTCTAAAGAAGGACGAATCCGTCATGATCTCACTGGGGAATAAAAAGGGGGGGGGGGGGAGAGAATCCTTTCGCTTGATGACACACAGATCTGGCGAATGGATCGTTAGTACATTGCGGCTCCGTACTGGAAGCCACGCCAGGCCGCCTCAGAAACCCCCACCACCCCACCCTCCTCCCAGTTGGTCCGTGACGTGCTCCCTGGCCAGGTCTCCCAGGGATCCGTGTTTTGCATCGCTGCTCAATTTGCATTTCTTCCTCCGATATTTCGTGCGAGCCGCTCCAGATCAGAAGGCGCTCCACTGCACATTTTTTTTCTTCTCATCGTCTTCCGCCGTGCGTCCACATTTCAATAGCGATACGCACAAAAACCAACGGGACATTATTGAATGATGTTGCCGAGGCTTTCCAATCGGTGAGACTGAGGACATTTTTTATTCGATCGTTGATTGTGTTAGGTGGCGCACCGACCGACGGGGACACGTGCCGCCTTCGAGGTAAACACACAGGGCTCCGTCGCCTCGGCTCGTGTCGTGTCGTGTTTTCTTTGTTTTTTGTCATCGCCAAACGCCACACATTTTGATCATCGAGCTATTCGTTTTCCTTTTGCGCTTCGGTGATACCCAGACGCCTATTGGAAATGTCGGAAGTGCTGCCTTTCAACGAGGAGAAAATGAGTCATTATGGAAACGAAGGCGAAGAGGGACACCTTTCCTTCACCTGTCGTCTCCAAGACACCAACAACTTCTTCAACGGGCCACAGAATAAACGCCCTCCGAAACTCGGACAGATAGGCAGGAGCAAACGGGGTAACTATTGGATGGAGATGTTCATATTTTTAATGGTGATGTTTTCATTGCGCACATAACCGACCGAGGGGCCATAGTAGAGGACCTATCGATCCGAGGCCAGGCATGCCTTTACCCCGCTGGAGTAGACAGCGCGTTATGTGGAGAGACGGACACACGTGTATTGCTATGCCGTCCAGCCCTATGTGTAGAATGGCTTTTTGTTGTAAACGCATTGCAACATAAGTTCAATGCGCATTGCGCGCGTGCGGGCTGTCCAATGCCCACTGCATGCTGCCCAACAGGAGTCCTGACCAATGGCATGTCCCGAATGAATGGATGCCATGATTGAGATTGACGTGTTCCAAGATTCGTTATTTTTTTAAATAATTCTGTCAAGCCAACAGACGTGCTTTTCCCCCAATATTCTTTGCACTGCACCCGTATCCTCCCCCCCACCCCCCTCAATTTCCACAGATGCATTTACACACGCGTGCACAGACCTGCAATTCCATAAACAAGCACTCGGCTCCTCACAGAAACGTGCCTAAATTACAAAGGAGAAAGAGAACATGAGCCACGAGGGCACTGTGGTGGTGGAAGTGGTCGTAGGTAGATGTTAGATACGTCATGTACATTCACTTGATGCGCAACAACCCAATTTGCACATACACACACTAACACACACTTAAGCAGAGACTGACTACATCTGTGTGCATCAGCATGTTTATTCTTCTTCTGCTCATATGATGCAGTGTTGTGTGTGTGGATGTGTTTTCTGATGTGCGTGCGTATGGTGTGTGTGGGGGTGTGTGGGGAGGGGGGGAGGGAGGAGAGTGGCTGATGAACTCTTCCTCCTGCTGTCATCCACAGTTGACGAAAACGATGACGGAGAGGCCCAGAAAAACGGAACAGAGAAGACCCCCACGGAGGCTTAAGAAACGGCACCCTGCCCCTCCCCCCCTCAACCTCCTCCAACCCAACTCCACCCTCCCCCCACCCCCCCTTCCTCCTCATCGATCCATCCAAACGGACACTCTTGAAACGTTTTTTAAAAAAGAGAAATGGCGATGTTAGCCAGTTTTAATCCAAAGACACTGTATATAAGCACTTTCTCTCATGTGGCAGCAAGCGGCACTCCCACACTCCTCTTCCCCCACCCTCCCCCTTCCCCCCTCTCTCCAACCCCCCCGCCACCCAGACGTGTCCAGCCATGGGACGTGTGCTGGACACTGGGCCCGCGAGTAGGCAAGAACCCCCCCCCCCCTCTCGCCTTCCTTCCTTCCTTCCTCTCCCCTTTTCCCTGCCCTCTGCCTGGGTACACCTCTTCCTCTTCCTCCTACTATTCCTCCCCATTCACACACACACACACACACACACACACACACACACACACACACACACACACACACACACACACACACACACACAGTAACAAATACACATGTCACTTTTGATCTGAGGGGTTTCGCCGTTCATCCATTCATTGGCAGCAGACAATAGAGTGAGGGGTTCTTTGGGCCAAAGCGACGCTGTCGAAAAACGCAGAAATCAGGGACAGGATGAATCTGTAAATGTCATGTAAAAACCAACACACACAAACAAACAGAAAGCACACGCTCACTTCCTCTATTATCAATCATCCATGACGCTCTTCAGTCGGACTGAGAGCAAAGTGAGTTAGCTTGAGAGTCTGTAAATATGGAAAGGGTAGCCCATATTTTCTTGCACAAAAAACGTGAAGAAGCGCTATAACATTTTGTTGTTCTCTGTCTGTATAGAAGACTCTATTTATTGAACCTTTTGAAGATATCTCTTTTTTCCAGGGACCGAGGCCCGAGGGACTGTTTTTTGTATGTTGAGACGACGGAATGAAAGTGCAGGTTTACGTTTTTTTATGACTTTCTTTTGTTATTCTCGATGTTGCCTGGGTGTATTTTGTTTCCGTTCCGTTTTTGTTACCATGCTTTGCAGCTAAGAGTCATTTATATACCGTGTACCTCCCTAGCGTTTGTAAGCTCCCAGGACTTCCCCTGGATTGGTTGATACTGTACCTTGACTGTACACACACCGTATTTATTGATAAACTATTTATATTGCATTGTGCATTAACGTGTGCCAAATCTCATGAAGGGATATACTTTACCGGACAAAATGGATTATTCTTATTTTTTTCTGTGCTTCTAACATCACTATTTAGTTGTTTGTTTGGTTGCCATTTTGTAGGACTCTTTTTCTTAAAACACTGAAATACCAACTCATGCATGGCAAATATGAAATCATGCATGCATGGCAGAACTTCTGAAGAAAAAATCTCTTACTTGTGTGTTCTTGGAACACCTCCTATACAGCTTTGAATGACAAACCTCAAGAAACAGTCTTAATTCAGCGTTGTACTGTACAATTCACACTGTTTTGTACAGTGGCCTAATATCTTGTAATAAAGATTCTGAAGGTGTAATAATCACTCTTTACTGTTGTATTGTGTACAGAGGTTGTTTAAAGACTGGCATTTTGTTTTATGACGTGAAAGAAAACCGTAGGAAACACAAACATAGAGAACGTATCCAGTTTTCATTCATGTCAAATTTAAACCATCAAGTATATATTTAGACGTCCTATTCACCATTCTCCCTGCAAAGGAGACGTGAGTTTCTTATTCCTGCCATCCATCAAACCTCAGAGGAACACAGGACCAGCAGTAAAACCCGGACACAGATTCCTGCTCAGACTGTAAAAACTCTCAAATCACCACAATTGACCCTCCAAGGCGCCTGATGCACCGGGCTCCCAGTAGGCTCAGAGACGGCCCCCCACCTCCCAGCCCCGAGCACGTCGCCGCGCGCAAAAAAAGTCTTGGCCCAGTCAACTGAACACATCACTGCAGCCCTCGTTTGATACACGCGGTGAACACAGCTCAGAGCAGGAACAATCTCGGCTCCTCTCCAAGTCTTACTGCTTTTGTTTAACGCTTTTTTGTTTGCTTGTTGACCCAACGTCGAGGGAGGCAGTAATGCTGATGAGATGTGACATTTGCAGCTCTGCTGTGGTGACTAAATGATTCATGTTCTGTGATGAGTCTCTGTCAGTGTATGGCATGCTAAGCCACGGCCGCGGCAGGCTCCCCGGCGCACGCTCCCAGAGCAGGACACGCGTGCGCACACACACACGCTCATTAATGCGCACGTGCCACGTCTGAGCTCTTAACTGCAGACGTGAACAACAGACGCATTGGTAAGCTCTCCAGTGTTCCCACTATCTCGTCTCCTCCTCCTCTCTCTCTATGTCTTCCTCTGTCTCTGTCTCTCTCTCTCGCTCTTCACCTCTCTCTACCCCCCGCCCCCCTCCCCCCAAGATCTTGACAGACATGAAAGGGGCTGCCTGGGCTGGCTGCCATGGTAACATATGCACCTAGTAGCTGGATCGGTGCTGTGATGGGGGCGGGTTCTGTGCAGAATTCCCCCCTGCTTCCCGACACACCTCTCACTGCCGCAGCAACACCTTTCCTCTCTTTAACGGGGTTTTCTCTACTTATGCCCTCTTCTGTTCAAGACACCCTATTCGCTCTGCGCATGGACCGGATCCTCGACCTCTCACACACGAGCTGATCTCGAGTCTCTATTTGTTGCTGTTGTTACACACAATTTATTATTTAGCTTCCCTGTTGAATTGCTTAGACTCTGGAATAATAACGCATTGCTGTGGATGTGCTCTATGTGCGCCTCTGCATTCTAATTGCAGCTTTCAAAAAATCTGCTAACTTACGTTTTGGGAAAGAGAACTTTTTGTTTAATAATTGTTCCCAAACTTATACTGGCGAGGTAGACAGTAAGAGGAACGTGAGAAGAACTGGGGTCGCTTGGGTGCTTCTGTGATTCTGTTTAGGTCATATACAGATCAGGAATGTTTAAAAAATGCAGTAAGCCTACTGGTTGAGGTGTTGTAGAATTAGTGAAAGGTTTCTGGTTTAAACCCTAAAGTCTGCAGCCTGTAGGCATCCTTCCAAGATACCCAAACCCCACCCCCTCATAAATGGCATTATGAAATGGGGTCATTCTATGCAATTCTCGTTGTTAATAATTTCCTTTGATGGGTACAAATTGAATAGACTTATAGTCTTTTATGTGTAAAATACCTTACTATTCTCACTTCAGCCCTTTCAGAAACACTCGGTTTGAGCTCCTGGCTCTTAAAGTCCCCCCTCCCAAAGCTGGCCCACTCTGTTGCGTTTGTTCAAACGTTTAGCCCGTGTTTCAACCATCTCACGCACCTGAGTCCCGAGCAGCTGTAAACATGGCTTGAATCAAGCACCTGGTTCAGCCATACTATTTTCGAGCCCGAGTCTGATACCGAATCATAAAGATGGGAGCAGGACATTTCACAGTGGTAAGTCTCTAGGAGGTTATTTAGGTATCTTTTATTGTTGATGTTACGTTTTATCTGTTATTCCTCCACATCACGATAACAACCATGTGTTCATTGACTGACCGAAGTGTATATTTAAATATATCTTATTTAGCTGCAATTGTGCTGCAAAGGAATACAAGGATACATAACAGTCAGTAGGATCAATTACTACATTAGTACAGCCTCACCTTCACGTTGGGTTCTGTGGCACCCTTTTCACTGTATATTATACTTTGCGTAAGCAGTGTTTAATGTTATCTTTCTATTGTAACATCATTTAATTTGAAAACCTGAAAGTGAAACACATCCTGTCCTTCCTGGATCAATATCATTCCTATGTACTGATGTTGCCTCCTGAACTATTACTTGATTTATTATTACATTTACATTTAGGGCATTTAGCAGACGCTTTTATCCAAATCAGTTAATACACACATTGACACACCGACGGCAGAGTCAACCATGCAAGGCGACAACCAGCTCGTCAGGATCAGTTAGGGTTAAGTGTCTAGCTCAGGGACACATCAACACTCAGCTAGGAGGAGCTGGGGATTGAACTAGCACCCTTTGGTGAGGTTACAAGGCAACTGCTCTACCTCCTGAGCTAAACCAGTATTTGTAGTAAATCATACTTATATTCACTTTTATGTTGTAAGAATAATTAACAAGATTCCAGTCCCCCCTACATCATGCATGGTACACCATCCACATCCAGGACCAGAGCCTACACCTTGCAGAACGTCAACGACCCCTTGTGGTTTCCTAACACCCCTTTACTGAAGCTGGAGACATGGTGTGCAGCTACAACCTCCTTTGAGGGTCTGTCATACTGGAATGGCAGGTCCTTGAGTATGGCGATCATCTTAAACTCTTTAGAAATGGCACTGGTTCCTCAAACACCTCATCAAAAGTGAGCCTCATCACGTTGACCACATAATCTATAAAATATTGAAGTCAGATAGTAACCTTGGTTTTTTAAGAAACTACTGTTCTGAATGGACCTTCCTTGTATGTTTCTGAAGTGTGCCCATCATTGTTTAAAATATGTTTTCTTTTATGTTTAATAAAGGAAAATACAGAGTAAAAGTGGGCTGTTGTTATTGGCTTTGCAGTGCATTCACCTCTCTTTGACTTGGGGAAAACACCCAGACGGCTTGATCCCATATACGCATGTAAACACCTGTTCACACGCCTACACAATATCCTTGTATTACATACAGCCCTGACTGGAACTCGGGAACAACAGCCTCCAATCTACAGAGCTAAGTAAAAGGCAAGAAATTAAAGGAGAACAGTGTCTCAGAGCATAGTCAATAATGGTGGATATCTGTATGGCAGGCGTAACATTACAGCTTACAATCATAAATCCAACTGTAAACCTGAACGATGTTCAACATATTGTGATCGAATAACCATCATATTTCCACACTTTTTTAGCTGATTAGCAAAACCATTTAAACGCTATAACGGTAGGTAGGAAGTTAGCCGATTACTATAGCTGAAAAAAAAAAATTTGAACACAATAACGTGAGCTAGCATACACAGGTTGTGATCCTGAATCTACAGGTTGCGAAGTTCCAAAAGTGAACTGTACCGTTCAGGTAACAGCCCTCCTTAGCATGAAAGGAACACTCAAAATTTATTTTAGCCCTTGATTCATCATTTCATCCTCCTTTGGAAGTCCATACAAAAAGGATTGCCTTCCACTGGCGACAAAAAAGTATTTTCTTCCAGAACTGAACTCTACAGGCCACCGCTCTAACTAGCTTTGTTTGGGGGCCAAACTAGCGGCAAGATGATTCTTCTGTGATTGCATGATTTCTTGACATACTGAAATCATAGTAGTAAATGTTGTCCGCAAACAAGCTGTTTGAGGCAGTGTCAGGAGAGGGGTTTTCTGTGGAGAGAGCAACTCCATTGTTGTGGACTTTGAACTTTGTAGTTTTAGAAGGCCTATACATGGATACAAAAGCTATATCGCAAACACAAAAAAGGGAAAAACCGAAAAAGCATAATATTACCCCTTTAAGGAAATGTATTCTCAGTTCGGATAAAAGTATTAGGCTTAATTAATACATTGTATCGATTTTGTCTGATTAAAATGTTCCAAGAAGTGTGTGATCACCGTGTTATGTAGTTAATGAGAGAAATAGATGATTCCTGCACCCATTAAACAAAGGTCCTTAAGCAGCAACCAGAAGCCCAGTCTGGTCACATAATGTGGTGTTTACGTAGCTCACCCAGAGCCCGCTCCGTGGCCACTGCCTGAGCCCAGAGCCCACTCCGTGGCCACTGCCTGAGCCCAGAGCCCACTCCGTGGCCACTGCCTGAGCCCAGAGGCCATTACAATGTATTGCACGTCTGTGAATTCTCCGCAAATACAATGACATGGGCTTCGACAACGCTGGGCTCAAAACATTTGTGCTAGTCAGCTCTTCATGTGCCCATCTGCCTGTCCCCCTCTGCTGTCATGGCTGCAATCTGCCTCACCGCTCGATCGTGTATCAGAGAGAGAGAGAGAGAATATGTTTTTCTTCTAAATATTGACATATTAATATTCCCACTGTATGTATAGCTTACCATTTTCAAGATGAGCCCACCTCTAAGTCTATATTTAGTAGTAGTTGGTTTTTGATGTGTTGGACTCATTGCAGTGACACAGCACATTATGCTGAAATCACACTGCCTGCGTAGAGACCTAAACCAAACCAAAAACGAAAACACAGCACCGTTCCTATTTCAAGGTGCTCAAAGTCATTCTTGAATTAACACAAATGTTATAGCCATGAAGTCTTGCATTGCATGGATAAATAATGTGCATGATTTCTGTGCTATTGACTGCAGAAGGTGGAGGACATGTGTGGCGCTTTGACGGCGGCGCCAGCAGAGAGTGGATTGGATAGCTGTTCCGTTGCATAATCCCTGACAGGTGCACGGGCAGGGGAAGAGAGAGACACGTTGGGAAAGACTTAAAAGATGGCGCAAGGGAGGGGAGAAGAGACACATGGGCCGAGTGAGAGAGGCAGAGAGACAGAGAGAGAGGAGAGAGAGAGAGAGAGAGAGAGAGAGAGAGAGAGAGAGAGAGAGAGAGGGGCAGAGAGACAGAGAGAGAGAGAGAGAGAGAGAGAGAGAGAGAGAGAGAGAGAGAGAGAGAGAGAGAGAGAGGAGAGAGAGAGACAGAGAAACAGAGAGACAGAGAGGGACAGAGAGAGAGAGAAAGAAAGTGAGCGAAAGAAAGTGAGCGAAAGAGAAGAAAGGGGAAAAAGCAGCAAAGGAATTAGCAATAGCATTCGTAGTGCGAAAGCATGCGAGCAAGAAAACTGCACTCTACGTGCTCTCCAGGTAAGCCGTAGACTCACATCAACACACACAGACACAAACACACAGACGCACACACACACACTGACACCACACACACATTTTGATAGAAAGAGAGAAAGAGATACTAAGAATGAACGAGAGAGCGAGGGAGAGAGGGGGAGGGGGAGGAGAGAAGGAGATATAAGTTGAGCACTGATAATCAAATAATATATACGTTTGTTTCATATTTATATTTCCAAATGTCCACATTCCTGTCCCCTAGGCAAGCCTGTGCGCTGGGCATCTCAGTTTGACCTTGGTCTTCCCTCTGGGCTAGTGCAGAGGAAATGCCCCCTGTAACCGTGGTCACTCTGCTTGAATCAATGAGGATTGTATGAAGCAGGACCTAGCATGGACACGGCATGCAAGCATTGACAAACAATTCACATTTTCCTGCACGTTTATGGTAAATATATGACGTCATTGGTTCATGCCTTGTACCTGTTTGAGACTCGTGCATGTTTGTAGATGGGCTTGGATGTTATTTTGTGTGTGAGTGTGTATGCGTAAGCGTGTGTGTGTGTGTGTGTGTGTGTGTGTGTGTGTGTGTGTGTGTGTGTGTGTGTGTGTGCGCGCGCGCGCGCGCGCGTGTGTGTGTGTGTGTGTGTGTGTGTGTGTGTGTGTGTGTGTGTGTGTGTGTGTGTGTGTGTGTGTGTGTGTGTATATGAGGCAGGCAGTGGGATCAGGTATTCCCTTGCTATGGAAGTCTCTTCTGGAAAATGACAGGAAAGATGTCCGGGAGCCAGGATATTAGGACAGGAAGGACTTCTGGGAGCAAGGACATGATGACAGGAAGGACTTAAGGGAGCAGGAAGATGATGACAGCAAGGACCTCTGGGAGGAGGGACATTGAAACGATGTTCTGGCATAAATAATATCGTCCTGGCTCCCTGGATCATCTTCTCTACGCTTCTCTCAAAAAGAGCCTCTGACCAAAACTAAAATTAATAAATCAACAAACACATTGTTGAGCCTGAGTCTGTTGGCACGTGATAGGTGTCCGACGCTTGCTCAATACGTCATTCTTTCAAGCAAGATCCCAGTTGGAAAATGCTCTCTGGCTCATCTCAAATGTATCTCCCGCTATTCCTACATAGTCCAACACCGATGAGGCTTAATGTGTTTGGGTCCAGAGCGCCGGGCCTCATGTTTAGTTTAACACCAGCAGGATCGGAGTGGAGCTCCGTCTGTTTTCATGGTGGGAGCAGAGGGTTAGTCAATTGAAGTTTGAGACGGACAGCCGAGATGGAGATCTCTAAATGAACCAACATCAAACACTCCCTTTGTTTTCCAAGGAACGGGTCGGCACTCGCAGGGAGAATGTGAGGAGACGCAAGAGAGACAGGGAGAGAAAGGGAGACAGCGAAAAGGAGCATACAGAGAGAGAGAGAGAGAGAGGGGAAGAAAGAAAGGAAGGGAGAGCACAAGAGAGGATGGGAGAAAGATGAGATAAACTATGTAAAATACCAAGAGAAAAGAAAGAAAAGTCAGAGCAGATGAAAAGAATGAAAGTAAAAAAGAGAGAGAGAGAGCAAGAGAGAGGTAGAGATAGCGAGAGGGGTAGAGAGAGGCAGACTCAATATGCTGAAATGTACGCCAGAGAGTCAGACCCACCGGATGGTTACTATAGCAACCTTATTCATGGACTCCTCTCTCTCTCTCCTTCTACCAACACCCTCCGCTCCCTACCCCTTTCCCTCTCTATGTCTCCCTCACTGCCTGCCTGCTTTGCTGCTGCTGCTGAATGACTATGAAGGGAACATCTGAGAATCAACCTTTTTTTTTTTATCTCTCTCTCCCAGCCATTGCAAGAATCTTTGGTGCAGTGGCATCCTTATCCGGTCTGATTGCTCGTTTGCATACAAGGGGGGCATTTCTTTGCACTTGCACGCGCAACTGTTCTTTTTCTTCCTCCCCACACCGGGTCGGTTGTGTTTTTCCTTGGCGCCATCCATCCTGCCACACCTTTCTTGTTGTAATTCCCAGGATGAACCAACCGCAACAGACGCGTCAAGCTGACAGCAAACGGTCAAAGACGCGTCGCTGCACAGCCCAGAGGCACAAGGTCATGGACAGTTCAAGTGAATGACCCTAAGAGTGAGCTAGCCTTCCCTGTTCACTATATATCACACCAGGTCATACCTCCCTCCCTGATGTTCTCATTCGGACGCACGCACGCACACACACACACACACACACACACACACACACACACACACACACACACACATACACTGTATGTACAGTGAGCAGTGATGGGAGTGGTATGAGGAGGATCAATGATATGATGGGGGCCCAGACTGGGACACTGGCTGGAGGTTGTGTGGTGGGTAGCAGCAGGGATCTTCACTGGTATGTAAGGCCTACCGAGTGGGCATGTGTGTCTGGCTCCAGTCCGGGTTCCTCTGCACCATGCAAAGCCCCCACGCACCACCGTACAATTCAGAGACATGCACACACCCATAGACACAAACAGTAACATAAAAATACAATGTTGGACACGACACAAACGTATACATATATGGGTACGGGTAGACACCACATATATAGACAGCTATGCACAACAGAAACATTGATATGGACAGAGTGTACATGTACACACAGACACAGACACACACACTGACACATGCATGCAGTATAAAGACACACACACATAAACCAACACACACACACACACACACACATAGTGTAAAGATTCAAACACACATTCCCAAGCCAAGGAAATACACACTGGGATGGAGAACAGAGAGAGGAGCGCGTGGCCCCAAGCTCACTTAAAGCATGAAGATCATTTCAAAATGGAACAAAATGGCGAACTGTGTGTCTGCGTGGCAGAGTGGCTCTCAGCAGGGGCCTGGGGCGAGATGGCATGTAACTGTGCACGCGTGCCTCCTGAATAAAAGATACTGACCCAGATGGAAATCAACCATTGGTCACTTAATTTGTCCTACATGCATGATTGGCTCGTCGCCAACACACTGTCTAATTGTCCAATCAATTAGCATGTCTGGAGGGCTCTCGTGTGTGTGTGTGTGTGTGGGTGTTTGTATGTGTGTGTGTGTGTGTGACCCTGCAGATACTCAAACGGTACCGGTGAAACTCATAGCGTTAGCATAACAAATATCAGCAAGGATGTAAAACATTTGGAAACGTTCCTTATATCATGTCGTCATATGTTTTTGCGTGTGTGTATGTGTGTGTGTGTGTTTGTGTTGTTAAGTCCCTTTTCACAACTCTGTGCATCCTGCATATATTTATGAAGAGAGATTCATGGGGGGGAAATGATTTAGAAAGAGCTTGAGTCAACTGGCATTAGGAAGCTCAGTGATCCAGACAGGAGTCAAGCAGCAATGTGCCAAAGCCGGGCTGCATGGGACCCAACGCAGCAACACCATATGTCCACAGGTCTGCATGAATGGTCCCTGCTGAAAGGGTGTTTTGTATCAACATTGTACTGAGCCCTCCTACATTATTGATATGCAATTTGATTGCCTGCCTTTAATAAATGATTAGGGAATTCAAAATTGTCAGAGATGACCTTTGGCCATTGGCTCTCTCTCCTTCGTGGAGAGAGAAGAGGAGTGGGGTCCCGAGCTTGTGTTTGCTCGGTCTAATGTGGCTTAAAAGGACTAAACCAGCCCGAGCGATCAACCATCGGAATCATTACCGATCACATTTGACTTTTCTGATAAAATGGCTTTATTGTACAGATTCTGCGAAGAACGTTTAGCGTGAGCCAGCCTGCAAAGAATGAGAACGGGAATGTGAACGCTGGCCCTGGTATGGCCCTGTAACAATGTGTGTCAGTCCCGAGTTATGGACCACGCAACAATGAACCGCCATGCGTGTACTATACAAAATGTATTATCACATAGACCTAAGGGCTACATTGCTATTCTTTTTGTTTGTGCTCTCGTTTACATAGAATGTTCTTGGGCCAAATCAGGATAAAAGAAAGCTTCAGTCTGTCTGTCTGTCTACCCATCCATCTATCCATCTATCTATCTATCTATCTATCTATCTATCTATCTATCTATCTATCTATCTATCTATCTATCTATCTATCTATCTATCTATCTATCTATCTATCTATCTATCTATCTATCTATCTATCTATCTATCTATCTATCTATCTATCTATCTATCTATCTATCTATCTATCTATCTATCTATCTATCTATCTATCTATCTATCTATCTATCTCCCCCCCTTCTCTCTCTCTCTCCCCCCCTTCTCTCTCTCTCTCTCTCTCTCTCTCTCTCTCTCTCTCTCTCTCTCTCTCTCTCTCTCTCTCTTTATCCCTCCTTATCTATCTGATTGAGTGACTAACTGACTGACTAATTATTAAAGGTGGAGGTCGTGGTTCAGAATCATATAGGAACTATAGCGTTATTGACCTGTTACAGTAAATGTTTCCCTGCTCCTCTGCTTGATTTGGTGGAGGCATTGCAGACATTACGTAAAACACTATGGATATGTGACATAATATGTTATATTTACAGTAACTAAATCATCCATTCTGGGTGAAGGAAGAATTTTTCAAAATACCTCCCATGATATTCATATTTTCAATGAAATGCAGAAAATTACAGTAAACATGCAATACTTCTACTATAACAATGATGCGCGCGTAATTCTATCCGAGAACAGACAGTGGTCCGGACTGAATGAATGGTGCTGTTCACTCTGCACCAGTAGCCTTTCCTGAGAGAGCCTCCCGAATGCCAAGGAACTGCCGTGCCTCCACCACCACCCTACCCTTCTGCAATCCACCCTCCCATCAACTTTCAGACATCCTCCTGCAGATATAGCAATCGCTGCATCAACATGTTGATTCTGGGGGTGTGTGTGTGTTTCTTCTTCTGGGCTGTGTGTGGTTCTGATGCGGAGTGAAGGACTATTGGTGTGAAACCAAATAACTTCTCTGGAGGGGAAGAGAGGAAGAGCAGTGGGTTCTCAAAGAGAGTTCACCTGCAAATGTCCCTCACCCTTTCTCCCTCTTTTTTCTATTTTCTTCACTCTCTCTCTCTCTCTCTCTCTCTCTCTCTCTCTCTCTCTCTCTCTCTCTCTCTCTCTCTCTCTCTCTCTCTCTTCTCTCATTCTCTCTCTCTCTCTCTCTCTCTCTCTCTCTCTCTCTCTCTCTCTCTCTCTCTCTCTCTCTCTCTCTCTCTCTCTCTCTCCTCTCTCTCTCTCTCTCCTCTCTCTCTCTCTCTCTCTCTCTCTCTCTCTCTTCTCTCCTCTCTCTCCTCTCTCTCTCCTCTCTCCCCCCCTTCTCTCTATCTCTCTCTCTATCCTCTCTCTCTCTCTCTCTCTCTCTCTCTCTCCCCCCCTTCTCTCTATCTCTCTCTCTATCCTCTCTCTCTCTCTCCCTCTCTCTCTCTCTCTCTCTCTCTCTCTCTCTCTCTCTCTCTCTCTCTCTCTCTCTCTCTCTCTCTCTCTCCCTCTCTCACTATGTTCGGTCTCTCTCTTCTTCTATGTGGACGGTGTCTGTTTACAGGATTTTCTTTGCTTTGATTTCTATGATCTGTCAATAGCCGATTAGGAACCTGAGAGCCGCTGTGTAAGAGATAGACACAGAAAAAAGACTTTCTCGTTGAGAAAGATTTCTCGTTGACTAATAACATTTATTTTACAGTAGTAAGAATTAAGAGGTCTGCATTTCTTTTTTTTAAACAGTTATACAACAATTCCTTATTTTCTTCCTTGAGTGCTGTTTTAAAATAAATGTCAGGCATGACATCCTCCCAGCAGGACTCTCCCCAGGCCATGTCAACAGAACAAGCCCTGGACCCAGCCCTGCTGGGGGAGGTGGTCAGGCTGCTGAAGCAGCAGGACCAGGGCCTGGCGGAACCAGAAGGCTTGAGACACGAAAGAAATCACCAACAGCATGCATTTAAGACTCTTCTCTGAACACAATTCAATTTCTGTTGGTCCATATTTCTCTTTTGAATAATCCTTAATATATAAATATATGTATATATATACATATATATATACATACATACATACATACATACATACATACATACATACATACATACATACATACATACATACATTCATACATATATGTATTAATATATATATATATTCATTAGTCATAGGCACATCGACACATTTGACATTCACAAATCATTGGAGACGTGCATTGTGCAATGCTTTTTCTCTCTGTTCGATTTGAGGCTAATGACAGGCGATCACGGGACTTTACATAGACTTCCTGTCATATGGCCATGTTTACGCCTTTCCTTATGTGACGACTCAGTCAAGTAACGATGAGTCTCGTTCTCCTCAAAAGATCCCTGGGGATCTCAAACCTTACTTTAACTTTTTTAGTTGCCATGGATACCTCTGGTGAGGCAGCCGATTGGAGGAAACAATAAACTCAGGCTCTCTTTCAAGCCCTCGACAATTTTGTCTCCAAAGCTGACGGTCTGTTGAGTGTCCTTTTATATTCTCACACACGACTTACATGCCTGTTTGCGCATGTGTGTGTAAATATGTGTTTAGAAATACCCTCTCTAGCTTTCTATATGTGTCTCTCCAGCTCTCTCACACACACGCGCGCGCACACACACACACACACGCACACACACACACACACACACACACACACACACACACACACACACACACACACACACACACACACACACACACACACACACACACACACACACACACACACGTTCATGTATATTGAGCAGCAGTGAATGTCGCATGAGATCAATGTAATCTTCCTCAGCACAATTCAAAGCCCCACTTTCATCAACCATCCATCCATCTATCTATCCATCTATATCTGGCCTAATGGGATATAGGGACGAGGGGGAAGGTGTCAGATCAATTCTGCATTCAATTAAGCTGCGCTCGGCCCCAGTAGTGTGGTCTGCGGAGGTGACCCCTCTAGAGCTACTTTAATCTTCAATAGCAGTCAACTTTAGTGAATAATCAGACGACAGGGGATTCTTGGATGACAGCGGCAAACGGCGCCTTCAACAGGATGTAGCCCTGGATCCTGTGCCAATGGAGGAATTGTTTGAACAACTTTACTCTTTGGGAGTATAGATCTCCATTGAACCAGAGGTTGGACAAAATGGACAAATCAGCTTTGCTCTGGCCCCAATGGGCTCCCTTTGCCTTGCTGTCAGGGCGTGGTGGGGATCTTCTGGATCTAATGTGTCGATTCAACTCCTCACAAATCTCCTCGGGGCAACTTGATTTTCACAAAATATCCCCTCCTGAAAAAAATCCCCCCCTATTCCCATACACAATTTCCTTTACCGTACCGTTGAGTTCATTGTGTCCCAAAAAAAGTCCTAAATTATTTTTTAATAATTACAATTGTTCTAAAGTGAGTAAACAAAGTGAGATATAATGACAGTAAGGTAGAAGAAAGAACCAACATATACATATAAAAGTTATTCGTCATATATATATTTTAGCGCCACCTACAGTTCGAAGAGAGCTACACATCTTCACACTGGCCAAACACAAGTTACCGTTACTTGAGATAATACTGTGGAATTAGAAATGACATATATGATTGTATGTATAATTTAACTAAAACTCGCTAGCGCTGCCTCCTTTTAAATAACGGAACATTTGGTTGCAACTACAAAATGGGATTAGGTAGGAACGGCCGTTATGGAACCATTGTTTTACCGCAGCTTTCCCCTCGGTCGTTTGAGAGGCGGTGCACGTAGCCGAAGTCGTCACGCCATTGTGCGAGATAGTTTCCCGAGTGTTTTAGTCTTACTTTATTAATAACTCTGTTCACTGGCTGTCTTAACTATTTACTCAACCTCTCTAAAAGTACCACAGAACAAATACCAGTATGGCTACGGACTCGTGGGCTCTCGCTGTGGATGAACAAGAGGCGGCGGCCGACTCGGTACGTAGCACGCCGCTAACCCGAATGCTAGCTGGTTCAATGAATGCGTTTTGCGTAGTCGGCTGATTTGCAAACGCTATTCATTCAACCTTCAATCGATTAGCGCTTTGTACCGGTCAAAAGGGTCAATTAGACTCCCGACAACCATGCATACGTGCTCTTAAACAGAGTGATGAAACTAATGTATTTGGCCATTCACTAATGCTATCTGTAGCGCTTGATCTTGGCACCCAGTATGCTGGGGTTTAGTAGTTAAACATTTGTTTATTTTAACTTTTGCAGATAAGCACCCTACAAATTAAAGACACACTAGAGGAAAATGGTAAGTGAAGTGACATTTTTTGTTTCAACGCCCCTCGGCCAAGAGGTGCGTCAAGCAGTACATCTTCAGACGTCTACTAATCCTACACACATTACAGGAACTGCTGGCAGCACTGTCAACAAAACAGAAGAGAGCAGTACAGCAGCCAAGTCGGAACCAGACGCCCCAACCAAGACAACAGACGAGGATGAGAAAGGTGAGCATGATCATGTGGTGCGATTATTGTGGACTGTTCCTGCTGAAACTGAAATGGTCGATTCATCGATCTACCATTCAACTCCAATAAGTATTTGGTTTGAGAAGTGAACTTAAGAATGCTAGAATAGTTTCCTACGTCGGCATTTAGCTTTAGTTGATCTGCAACATCAGAAAGTTGCCGTTACCTTCTCTGTTTACCTAGAACACGACCTAAACTAGACGTTTCTGTCTGCCTTTATTTCAGATGACAAAGCGGCTCAGTCACTGTTGAACAAGTTGATACGGAGTAATCTGGTCAACACCACCCACCAGGTGGAGGTTCTTCAAAGAGACCCCAACTCTCCCCTTTACTCTGTGAAGTCCTTTGAGGAGCTACGACTGTAAGTAACTTCAAATTCTAAATCTACAGGCATGTTTGTTTGAGTCCTCCATACCTTTTGCACCTTGCACAACAAATCAAAGTATTTGCCTACTGTCTGACTAATTTCTACATATGCACGCACACAGATGGAACTTGTCATTCAAGAATTGTTAAATTGTATTTGTGCAAATTATTTTGTTCGACCAATAATGTAAAGGCCTCTAATCTTGCCTTTACTTTCTCTGCCCTGTGCTTTCATTGTGGGCATGAATAGTCTTGTGTATTGTCAATCTAGGCCTGTGACTCTAGTATCATTCTTTTTACCATGTAGTAAACCTCAGCTCCTTCAAGGAGTGTACGCCCTGGGCTTCAACCGACCCTCAAAGATCCAGGAGACAGCCTTGCCCATGATGCTGGCAGAGCCGTAAGGATACTCTTAACTGATGTCCCGTTCCTAATTATCTTCAACGTTGTAACTTGACCATTGTGTTAACCTGTTGCTCCCCTGAGTTGTTGAGGGTTTGTATAGTTGCTAGATTTGTTAGTATCTATCCTCTCAGGGACTTCTTAATGAGCTATCATGGTCTCTGCAGTCCACAGAATCTCATTGCCCAGTCACAGTCTGGCACAGGGAAAACGGCTGCATTTGTCCTGGCCATGCTCAGCCACGTCGACCCCAACAAGAAATATCCTCAGGTAGGTTTTACCCTTTGAGATATTATACATGTTAAAATTATATAAAGGCCTATATACCTTTTTTTATTTTTTTTATTTGTCATGAATAAAGACTAAAGCTTAAACTCTGACCGTGTATCAAGTATATCAGTCCATTATTTATGTTATGGTTGAGTTTTTTATGTATATTGAAAACATATAAAATCACTGATCATAGTTTGGGTCCATTTCTCATCTTGCCTGGATATTGGCTTAGGTTACGGGCTTAAGCATTTTGAAGCTCGTGAAAACATACATCTTATTCTATCCCCGCTGCTTTCTTTCCATCACAGTGTCTGTGTGTGTCGCCCACCTATGAACTGGCCCTTCAGACCGGCAAAGTGATAGAACAGATGGGGAAACACTACCCTGAGGTCCAGCTGGTCTATGCTATCAGAGGAAACAAGTGTAAGGACTCAACATCTCTATCTACTGCAAGGGACCAAATGGCTCGGTGTTATATGGCTTACATCCTGGGGACCGAATGATGTGCGCCAAACTGACTCAACCACAGAACACATTTTATCTCCATTGTCTGATATGTATCTGAATTCGGGCACTTTGGATAAATCAATAATCACATCACTTTAAATGTTTTAGGGGTGTGTCCCCGTAGGGTCACCAGGGTTTGAGGAGCGCTGCTTTATTTGACTCTGGTGGCTGTCTGTCTTTCCCTTCGCTCCAGTGCAGCGGGGCATGAAGCTCCAGGAGCAGATCGTCATCGGCACCCCGGGGACCATGCTGGACTGGTGCATCAAGTTTAAGTTCATCGACCCCAAGATGATCAAGGTGTTTGTGCTGGACGAGGCGGACGTCATGATCGCCACGCAGGGCCACCAGGACCAGAGCATCCGCATCCAAAGGTCTCGGACACCATTCAGTGTGCTTCAGACGGCGTTGCCTTTTATAACATGGATGTTAAGACCAAAGCTTACCAACGTAGATATTTATCTAAAGTTGCAAATATGATGGAGCGCAGGCCAATGTTTGACCTCATAGTCAAGGTTACTCACAACAAACCTGATGAGTATAATGGGTATGGAACCTGGGAATCATAGCCGCAGAATCAAATGCACCAGCTAGAGCAGACATGGGCGATGTATCGCCCCAGGGCCAGAAACGGCTCATGGACCATCTCACTTCTGCTAAAAAAAAGTACATGTACAATACGTATGTGCTTTTCTTTTGTGTCGAAGAAGCGGGGTGTAGGGGTGTACGGTATAAACGGTGCTGAAGGTATACCGGTGTGAATTTGCGTTACGGTATGGATTTTGACGTTACCTCGGGACCGGTGTGACCGGTAGACAATGTTGTGTGTAACGCGTAACAAAGGAGGTAATGCGTTTATACAGTTCCCTAACTACTTTTTCATGTAAAAAGTAAAGTTACGAGCAACTACTGAAAATATGGTAACGAAACATAGTTCCTTTTTCAATTCGGCACCACGTTACTTTTCCCAGGGACAGATTGACAGCGATACTGCCTTCTCAGGCAGTATGCTATTGCTCAAGTACGCAGTTGCGCAGCAAGCGCTCCTGCGTCCTTGCGCAATAGGCCCTTCACGAGCTCTCATTCCACAACGTACGAGATAGACGCTGGTAGCGTGAAGCCGTCTCTGCAATCAGACATTGCTTCCGCAGGCATTTTGAAAGCCAGTCCTTACAACAAAATGCCAGTGGTGGAACGAGATGACAAACGTTGTCACTGTTTACCTGTCTAAGGACATGGTTCCCTTTCAAAATGTCGATAGAAAGGGCTTTAAAGAGATGGTCAAAACACTCGATCCCAGGTATACGTTACATGCCCGCACACACTTCAGCCAAATTGAGATGCAAAAACTATACGGCAAGGTCCGCAAGCAAGTGGAGAAACAAATCCATACTATTAAACATTAGTGTTTTTCAGAGATGGAAGTAACTTGAGAAAAGATTTTAATTTTTTTTATGTGGTTTTGCTGCCTTTCCAGTATTTTACCCCTCAGAGGGATTTATATCGAAATTAGAAGATAAAATTAACATACCGTGATATAATACCGTTACGTCTATTCCTCAAATCATACCGTGATATACATTTTAGTCCATACCGTACAGCCCTACGAAGAAGTCTGCTATAGTTTTCAAT
Source organism: Gadus morhua (assembly GCF_902167405.1). NCBI lineage: Eukaryota > Metazoa > Chordata > Actinopteri > Gadiformes > Gadidae > Gadus > Gadus morhua. The sequence goes on along the minus strand of NC_044060.1, from coordinate 21,963,543 downwards.
GCACGCGTAATGGCAATCAGTTTAATCTGAATTATATACACGTTGTCCGTTTCAACCACACCAGAGTTACACTGGCCATGCAGTTTTCTTAACTTCTTTTTACTGTTTAATAGCAGAATCCCCTTCAGAGATTCTAATGTGTCAATCGGGGACAAATGGAATCATGAGGTATTTCTATTGTTTAGGGAAGGATCCTTTTTAATTAGCCCATTGTGTAGAAATAACGAGGTGTGCAGCTGTGTGACCCTCCAACCAAATCCCACAGGTGGGCCTTGTGTTATGCTTTCCCGCCTTCATAAAAGCACATGGAATTAAGTCGTGCTGAGTTTGACACTGGAATTCATAAACGATCAAATTCATTTCCTGTGGTTGACTTGCACCATCTGACTCCAGACTCGACCTTCTCCCACTCCCAGAACGCTGCCAAAGGACTGCCAGATGCTGCTCTTCTCCGCCACCTTCGAGGAGTCAGTCTGGAACTTCGCCAAGCGCATCGTCCCCGACCCAAACATCATCAAGCTGAAGCGCGAGGAGGAGACGCTGGACACCATCAAGCAGTACTACGTGCAGTGCACCAGCAAGGAGGAGAAGTTCCAGGCCCTCTGCAACATCTACGGAGCCATCACCATCGCCCAGGCCATGGTCTTCTGCCACGTGAGTCCCTGCAGATGTGCTGTCGCTGGCTCTGCTGATTGGGAGGGGAACCCCTCGCTATGGCTTGGTTAGGGCTCTGTTTTCTACACCGCGTTTTGGTGCATTGTCACCGCTCAGTATTGCTTTTCCAACACACTAATAAATAATGAAAAGGGTTGAAGTTATTCATTCTTACTTATTCATGGGCTGTGGAGGGCCTCTTCAGTTTATGCTAACTTAACGGAGTGTTTGGCATTACTCTTTCATGTAGACGAGGAAGACGGCAGGGTGGCTGGCTGGGGAGCTGTCCAGGGAGGGCCACCAGGTGGCGCTGCTCAGTGGGGAGATGCAGGTCGAGCAGAGGGCTGCTGTCATCGACCGCTTCAGGGACGGCAAGGAGAAAGTGCTGGTCACCACCAATGTGTGCGCACGAGGTGAGGAGGAGAACCCAGTTTCCACCTGCTTTTATCCACCAAAAGTTCTTTTTATGATTTATTTCTACCTATTTATGAGTGAATATTTAAATTAAAAACGATAGGTGTCTTCTCAGTTTAATTAGAAATGTATTGCATAATGAATTAGTTTCATTGAAAACTTTAGAGAAAATAACACATAGGCCTACCCTTTTATCTGACCATTTCAAGTCGAAAGGGGATGAATAAATATTTTCATGCAGAGCAGCCATTAGGGAAATAATATTGAGCATGATTCCAATACAACAAAGTAATTCATGCTCTGATTGTTTTATTTAAAAGATAAACTAAGAAGACAGTTTGAGAGTAATCGAGTTGGGAAGAGGCCAGGTTACTGTACATGTGTCTTCTGTTTTCTCCCATGCAGGTATTGATGTGGAGCAGGTTTCCGTGGTGATAAACTTTGACCTGCCGGTGGACAGGGAAGGGAACCCTGACAACGAGACATACCTGCACAGGATTGGCCGCACAGGCCGGTTTGGCAAACGGGGATTGGCCATCAACATGGTGGACAGCAAGTTTGCTATGAACGTCCTCACCAGGATTCAGGAGCATTTTAGTAAGACCAAAACGTGTATCATATAATTGTATAATAATAATCAGAATTTTAGGCCTTAAAATGTCTAATACAATTGTGACAGCAATTCTCATGGGAGGTCAGAAAAACCTCAGGGTTTTGGGATCAATGGCTCTTTAAAGGCATCTAAGACACGTGATTCTATTAATTATTTGTCCATCTTAAAAAATATAAGTCACGAGCTGGACACTGTTGGATACAAAAGTATGATGTGGTCCTACACCGACAAGTCGACCTTTCTTCACTTTGTCATGTTATGACTATAAGCCACATTACTATAGTGGGAACCTTTTTGTCTGGGGCTGGTTTAAAACATCTGGTTAGCTGTTTTCACAACGTTTTAGACTTTCTCCGTCAGTACAGACATACAGCGGCCGACTAACAATCAAAACTAAACGAGTTACAGTTGTTAATTACTAAAAAATCAGACTGAAGTGAGCTCCATGTAACTAACTAAAACAATGTCAGACAGTTCCTACCCAAGAGACTTAAATGGCTGTGACTGAATAATCTAGGTTGGCAATTAAGAGGATGAGACATGTAGATGTGATATGCAAAGGAGGTGAAGTCTTGCTAATCGTTTTGTTTTTGAATGGCTCACGGGTTTTATTATCCAACCAATGCCAATTATATTTGCCATTCATTCCCAATGTCTTCTTTCCTTTACAGATAAGAAAATAGAAAAGCTGGACACTGACGATCTGGATGAAATTGAAAAGATCTCCAGCTAAAGACTGCAGGGACAACATGACTCTGAAGGCCTCCTTCCGCTCAGAGGACTGTACCTACCGCTCCTGCAGTGTTTTATGCTTTTACTTTGTATTTTATTTTAGTCAAGAGATATAGCTACAAACACAGCATTAGGTTTACACGTGGAACTGTTTTTATCTCGGGCGGGTGTTATTTTATGTCTGTGGAACAGCACGCCCCCATTTCGCTCAATAAAGTATGTAAGCTTTTGCACCAGTCGCAGTGTGATGCTGCAAAAGGCTGCCCTAGTGGGCTCTGGGTCACTGTGCACACATTGCGATCCCCTTTCATGTGCTTGCTACAGTGAGACATGTCCTTTGTTGTACTGAGATTGTTTTGTTTTATAATGGCTTGATTCTGAAGCAGCCAAAACTGGAGTACAGCTGATCTAGTGGTGCCAATGTTATTAGTCCGTTGAAATCAGGAACATATTACTTCTGAATGTAATCCATATCATGTTAAGACTTTGAATTGGTAAGATGTAAAGTACGAAGGGTGAATATGGGTATGCTGTAGCGAGGGAGAATTTGATTACCTGCCATCGACTAGGTAAACTTAAGCAAGCGGTGGTCTGGTTTAGGGTCTATGCAAATTTTAATCATGTCACTCCATATTCAGAGCATTACATTGAAAACAAAGACCTCAGTTTTAGCTTACGTTTGGCATCAAAATGTCAGGCACTGTTGGTACCTCGGTTACCAGCGCTGCATTCGTCTCTCCCTGTCATGTTGTGAATATCTTAACCACTTTCGGTTGGGCTAAGGGGGTCTATGGGATTTATCAATCTCCTTTTAATCAGGGTTAATAGTGGAACTGGTGATCAACTGTATCTCTCACACTCACTGTGCTCCACGCATCCACTCATTCTTAAGGATTGTACGGTGGACAAAATGGACCTAATGCCTTCAAGTGCATTTTAAATGTACAATTTTGTATTTGCCATAGGAAGACATTGGGCTTGAATTCTTATATATATTGAAATGCAGGCAGTTTAGGATGTGTGAATTGTGTGTCGATACCAAATGTGTATTTGGCTAGAGTACCACAGGCCCTACAGGCTGATCAAACTGTCGCTCCAAACATGTTTGCAGGAGAAGAAATGTGTACTTATGTACAAATTTTAAAAGAAAAAGTTAAGGTCAAAGGTGCGGCGCAGTTTGATGCTTCCAAGAAGTGAGAACATTCCTTTCGACGTAGAATTTAAAAAGAAACTCGGCACTTCCTGGTCAAAGTGAGAGGAACACAATTTATTAGTGATACAAAAGGCGTCCTACGATGTGCTTTGATAATTGTCAATTTAACTTAAATACCCTACAAAACCTCATCTTTAACAGCGGCACCAAGAAGCACACCGATAGTATTCTGATCTGTGACCGGTCTGCTTGACAACTTGTTTAAAATGTGTAAATATATTCCTTGAGATGAATTTAAATTGTAGGCAAGTGGTTATAGAAAATAAACTCGTCTAAAGCCTTTATTCTCAAACAAGTGTGTTTCATTTTTGATACTTGGGTGTACACTTTACTTCAATGGAAGTGTCTTCAATGCAGATATAGATCTGTAATCTTATACAATTGTGATAAGTGGTACTATGACATGTTTAAAAAAAACAAAAAGTATATGTCCCGACTCCTGAGCAACCTACTCATACATCACTCATGTCCACTTCAGACGGGTGTTCGGCGTTCTGTAGCAACAACTGCAACTACTTGGATCAGGATGCTATCACAAGCATCCACAGCCATGTAGTACTGAACAATGTTACAATTAAAATACAAATGTTCTGTACCAAGACTGTCCTACAATTATTTTGCTCAACCATAGTATAATAACATTGATCTGATGTATAAAGAAACTTCACATTGTATTGTGTGTTCTTAATGCCAATGCCAGGGATACACAGACCTACTTCTGATACATGTAAAGATATAGTAAACATAACAACTTTACTGTCATTTGAGATAACAATTATCTCAAATGACGGTAAAACAAAGCAATTACACTCAATGTAAATGTATACAATGGAACTACGCCAGTGGAATTATTACTTTTAGTCTTCTGGGTTTACACTAGGAGAAAGACCCCTTTCCTCTCCCTCTTCTGGAAACTGCAGGTCTGTGGAGGCCAAAATATTGCAACTTCATATATAAAGAGATATAACGAGACATAACCGGTGGCCCTCGGCATAGGCCACTAAACAATACACAGGCATTCACAATGAAGCATTAATCGTTGAATAAACATGACCAATAGACCCTCTTCCTACATCGACAATAGATATTTGAGGCCAAGCAGGAAATTCTCCATTACCACAAAATTATTTCAGGTTGGATCCAAATGAATTACATATAAACTATCAGTATAGGTAATAACTTATTAGGGATGTGATAAACTTGAAATACCCTAATTTGTGGATAATATAATTATTATCCGAAGATACACGTTAAAACAAACAAACTTGAACAAATGAATGGAATATAAGTGGAATCACATGATGGTTTTTGTTGTTCTCACCTGCTTGGTTGTAGTCCACCCTGGTGAGGAAGAGGCCACGCGCTGGAGCCACAGTGCCCTGGGGGTAGGCCCGAGTGTCCCGGGCCTCCAGCAGCTCCCTCAGCTGGGCTACAGAGAGCCGTCCCTGGCCCACCGCCACCAGGGCTCCCGTCAACCTCCGGACCTGCAACACAAGGCCAGCCGACTGTCTGGGAATACTGTACTGTGGAACAATCATACATAGACACAAATCTACTCAAATAGGATTTATTCATGCGTATGATAGTCAGTAGTAGTAGATATCTTAAGACATCAGCTGGTGGCGCCCTTTCCTCACCGTGTTGAAGCGATACCAAGCCATGTATAATATTGTGAAGCATTATATATAGCATTATATATATAAAGGGATATAAACCAACACTAACCTGCTTATAGAGGAAGGATTTGCTTTTAAAGGTCAGCTCCCAGAACTGTATATCTCTACAAAATAAAGAGAAAACAAATGTCAAACAAAGTGTAACTATCAGGGCAAAGCTGAATTTGCTAAACCGATTCAGAGAAAAATAGTTCTACTAAGCTAAACGAGTAAAAATCGTTTGAGCAACAGCTACTTATCCTCGAAACAAAATATAAAAGGTTGGAAAGGCCATTTTGCATGGCACTGATGGCACCATTCGGCATCAAGCACTGAATGCAATGAACCAGAGAATGTGTTAGAGCTCTGTTAGAGATGGAATTGAAACATGTTAAAAAATATATATTGTGAAAAGTAAGATCGGGAATTATATTTCAATGGTTATTGGGAATTGCAAAGTACTTTGAACAATTTGCTTATATTAAAATAAATGTACATGTTATAATATGCTGAGGATAATTTTAAATATAGGAAAAAAAACCTCTTAAGCATAACCCCAATGATCCATCCGAGTTGACTGGAGTTTAAATCAATGCAGGCGCTCAGCCCAGACAGCCTTTACTCAAGTGTTGAACTCAGGTGAACACTTTAACATTGCAGTCACCACAATCATAGTTGTGGTTCTCCATTACAGGTCCATGGACCCTGGCACACACACACACACACACACACACACACACACACACACACACACACACACACACACACACACACAACACACACACACACACACACACACGCACGCACACACGCACGCACGCACCACGCAGTGTGTGCTTCAACCTCTTAGCGCTCAATAATTCAGCAGCCCGCTTCACGTCGCTTTATCCCTGTTACTCAGAATAGTGACCTTGATGAAGAGTAAAAAACACACAGTCCACCGACATTCAGCATCAGGGCATTTTGGTCAACTACGTTGGTCAACGTATTTCACCCAAAGGCATGTTACAAATTTGAAGTACTGATGCAAATTACTTCTCACACGACATGCAGGGCTGTGGGGGGGTACACTGTGACATTTATCTTACACCCCATGTACCCGTGTCCATATTGTGCACCATATTGGCTGGCTGAATAATTAATGGCCATGAAAGTGGCATTTGGCACAGGGAGCCCCCCTCATGGGCATGTTGCTATCCTTCAAACCTCCATGTCCTCCTCTCTTGATCCAAACCAGCCTCCTATTTAGTCCCTCCTGGACCAGGAAACATACATGAAGGTATGCTTCTGTGTAAAGTGTGTTAGGTTGCCATGTGTAACATTTCATCTAGCACGTAGCTTAAAACTATAATGATTTCCATCGTGCTATCAATAAAATGTTCTCCTGTAACTAAGATATTCTACAAATAAAAATGCTGGCCAGCCAGCTACTCACTCTTTGTTTACAATACTATCTCCACTCCCAAAACCCCTCCCACTCATGCCACCTAGCCACTCGAGCTACGCTGGTTTGCATCACACAGTTGCACGGCCAGTGAGAGTGGACAGAATAATGTTATTTCGTTGTTTTTTTATTCTGAAAGTCTCCCGCCTCCTTACTGGGAGTGGCTCCATCGTACACATTGGCACTTTAAGATTCATTCAATGGATTACCAAACATACCGACCTTGAACAATGAATAACACTTGATTAATAAGATATGATACAAATATGAAGCATTGACACTAAGGTACTGTGTGTAGGGAAACACCTTCCACACGTACCGTGAGCCTACCTGTGGAAATGGGCCTGCACAAATGCGTTCCCGGGCGCTATGTGGGCGAGGTCCAGGGTCTTGACGGGGCTTTTAAAGGGCATATCGGAGTTCACAGCCCTGAAGCTGCTGAAGTCGTGCGTCCCCACCAGCAGGGAGGCTGCCTCGTTCATGGCCTTCACGTTCAACTCCCTGATAAGAGTAACGTGGGTCATCAGGTCTGGACAGTATTTTTTCCAAAGCTAGATAGTAAACATAAACCATATTTTGTGGTTATCAAAAGTCAGAAACTAGAAGCATTTCTTTGGAACCGAACGGCGTTGATGTGATTGGCAGTGTTATCATGTCAACTTCTGGATGTGAACTATTAACTATGCGTGAAAAGGGCTAACAAGGGGAGAGTTAAAGTGATTCTGCTCATTATGTGTACCTGTTCAGCAGCGTTATGTTCAGGGGAGCATGTTGCTTCCATAGCTTTACCTTCATATTCTTATTCTAAGGCCTGTTTTTCCTGTAGGGTGTGTGACCAGAGAGAGCGAACATGAGGGAGACCCGCGCGGAGGAGAAACAAACAAAGTGTCTCTTAAGCTCTTTACAGTAGCCTGCAGCTCTCACAGCTTATAGCAAAGGCTTGAAAGGTGATAGACATAGACCTGTTGATAGACATAGCGCAGGGTTTGGTGTGTTGTTCTCCCGAAAGCGGATTTAATTAACACCTCAAACAAGACGGACACGCTGTATTTAAAGGTTTAACATAAAAGTTGTACAGTGTTTTATACCATATAGGATGGGCTCAAGCTTTAAGAAATAAAATCGATAAACTTCTTGCATTAAGTTTTGCAATCAATAAAACAAAGTTAAATTAAACTACTTTTTTGTCTCAGAGAGGGTGGAATACTGAAGAGGATTTAAAAGAAGAGAGTGTGGTTTGTATATCCAACGATGTCTTGCAAACCAATGATGAAAACGAATGAAACAGGCCTTTTTAATTTTAGGTACGATGGAATACAATTATTAAATCATCCAGATTGGAGAAACAAACATGGGAGTTAAATGGAAGAAGGGGAGCAGAGAAGCAAGAGGCAAAAACTATAAAACGTGTGGGTGTTGTTCTGCATAAGCCTGCAGCTATCTTGCCCTAGTTTCTCCTTAAAAAAAAAAAGTGAGGCAGGCAGAAGAACAAAAAGCAGTACGTCACGGCTTCTGGTCGCCTGCTGCGCCTAAACACTGAGCATGATGAAGCACTATGCATGAGCGCCTACACGAGTCAGCACTCCACGTGGAAACAGTTCAACTCTGTGTGGGCTGTCGTGTTGTCGTGCTCGCATGGCACGTGCACATCTTTGATGTGCTAACGTGTCATTGTGTGTGCACCACATAGCATTGTGTGTGTAGATGTGTGTGTGCACCACATATTATTGTTTGTGCATGCTCCTGTGCACCACATAGCATTGTGTGTGCACCAAATAGCATTGTGTGTGCACACCAAATAGCATTGTGTGTGCACACCACATAGCATTGTGTGTTTATGTGTGTGCATGCATACCACATAGCATTGTGTGTGCATGTGTGTGTGCACCACATAGCATTGTGTGTGCATATATGTGTGAACAACATAGCATAATGTGTGCACCATATATATATATATGGTGCACACATATACATATATATATATTGTGTGTGCACACAACATAGCTTTGATCGTGCACCACATAGCATTGTGTGTGCGTGTGTGTGAACCACATAGCATTGTGTGTGCGTGTGTGTGCACCAAATAGCATTGTGTTTGCGTGTGTGTGCACCACATAGCATTTTGTGTGCACACAACATAGCATTGATCGTGCACCACATAGCATTGTGTGTGCATGTGTGTGTGCACCTTGTTGTCCATTCTCAGCTCTTTTTTTTCCAATTCTAATGAAGGAATCCACAAACCGTATCTCCCTCTCGCACCATCTCTCTCAGCTGAAGGAAGGATAATGAAAGGATGGGAAAAAAGGATGTACCTCGGTGACGCGAAAAGAGCATCAGACCTAAGCCGCACCTGCAAACAACCTAGGCTTGAAAAAAACAAACCTGTATATAGGGCGCAACGGTGAAAGGCCACAAATTCCCTTTTTAAAGTACATGTATCCACGTGGTGTTTTGCATTGAAAGCTGCAGCATAACAAATCAATGATTCTGTTCTGTGCTTTTGGTCGATAGGGTCAAAAGATTACATGCAGGGCTCAAGACTGCAACCAGAATGGTTGCATTTGCAACCATTTATCCTGTGGATGTGAGGTAATTCTTTCCTCTGTGCCAGTACAAAAAGAACAAATAGATTCACCCCAAACATTGTAGCCTAATAGTGGCAATACTCCCCCATCATGAAATATTTAAATAGCGCTGTCGCGACGGAGACATTTCATTTCTGAAACGTTTGAATTGGTTGAAATTCAAGTTTTTTGGAATAACGCTTCAAAATGCCATCCAGTGGCTGCTGTTTGGAGGAAGTCACTGTCTTTTTCGATTCACTCTTTGTACAAGTTTCATTCATGTAATTACGGTAAATGTGTGGATGCGGGGATGACGAGATGAGGGGCTGGACTCACGTATTTTGGAGACCCCAGCACAAGCTGTGGTCGGTCAGGGGGAGCTGTGAGTGGTGGGGGGTGCCCAGGGCTATCCGGTAGACGTAGGTCCGGGACTGGGCGCGGTAACGGGCGTGGAAGTCAGCGGGCACGCGCTGAGCACGGGTGACCCTGAGGAAGCAAAATGGTTAATACAGCAGGCTCAGTTTTTAGCATTTAGGAAATTTCCCAAGATCTGTTGTAGATAAAAAATTAAAAATTAATATGTTATAATAATCATTCCCAATTCTCAATAAATTATTACTCAATACAAATTACACATTCATCTTCCCAGATATCGTTTCGTCCCTTAATTGTCACACTATGACTGTGTAAATGCCAGCATGAAAGCCAATGCGCTGTTAATTGTCCTAAATGTCAACATTGCAGCACCACACAGATCCATTGTCAGAATGCAGAAATAGCATTGAGGGCCACTGCCGACTGGGAATATCATGTAGCAGCTTATGTTATGACGGTTAGCATCACAAAGGAAACAAACACTTTCCACTGGGGCCTGACCAAATATGGGCCACTTCCACCACAGTCCCACATGCGGAGGCAGCCTTGACAAACTAAGTTACGCAACTGTGAATCATCCAGAGGGACATCAATTGAAATTCAAATTCCTCAAGGGAAATTCCACATTTATTCACCATTATTACAGTTTAAAATAATACACATATTTTTTATTTGATATGACCCTTATCTTTTGATGTCCGGCTGTTACTTTATTGTCACATTAGGTGGTGGTGGTGGTGGAGGAGGAGGATGCTGCCCTATATATATCAGCCTGTTAATGTGCGTGTCCTCCAGCAGCTCAACTGGGGAGCTTCTGAACCGCATGATCAGTGAGTGTTACTGACCATGCAGTGGTTCATATATGACAACTAAGACATTGTGTGGCTCAGCAAAATTTTTGCAAATTGCTCATTTTTGCCTTTATTCTCCTGGGAAAATGCTCTTTGTTTCATATTTTAGAAACTAAACTTTAAACCAAATCCCTGACTATGCCTTTCATGAAGACTTCTCTCTTTTAAGGCCCAATCCCATTTCTACCCCTTCCCCCTTCCCCTTCCCCCTCCCCCTTGTTTTGAAGGGGTAAGGGGAAGGCGTAGGGGGTAGAAATGGGATTGGGCCTTACCCTTCAAAACAAGGGGGAGGGTAAGGGGAAGGGGTAAGGGGTAGAAATGGGATTGGGCCTAATAAATGACCCAATTCGGTACACCAACGGGTAACAAAACAACAGGAAAGTAAATTGAGGCCGTGGTAGTGATTGACTTATTCTGTAAGGTAAAATTTGTTCATTGGCATAGAGCTTCCACACTCCTGTAAGCCCCATTCAGGGTTCAGGTAATCAGCAGTGTGTGATTCAGACTGCCTAGTCCCCTCTATTTGGTTTCTATGCTTTCTTCTTTTCATTCTCCATATGAGGCCATATGATACAGATCTCACACTCACCCTCTCTCCATCTGCTCATAAAATCAATTTCCTCCTCCACTCCTTATTTACTTCAGACAGGCGCTAAAAAGGCGATACTTACTATGAATCGTTTCCATTTTTATGTTGACATTAAGTCGGTTATATGGGCGATTCAAATAACATATGGCTTTTTAATGGCCTCTGAACTGTTAGCACTTATAAAGAATTGATACAATGCTTCCTAATGTGAGGCTGCTAACGTAATCACCTAGAAACATGTTTCGCAAACTTGCATTCATCTGAATATAAACCAGAAATGCACAATTTCGGAATTATCTTTTTGCTTTTATTTATATGGTACACAGGTTTAAAAGAGGGCTGTGATGGGCACAGGTTATCAACGGCGCATGTAATGCAGCTGTTTCAATCCCACGTTGCTCTTCTCATGTGTAGTGAAAGAAGCCTCTGCTAGGACTCACCTGATCTCCTCCGACAGCAGGTGGAAGTTGAGGGCTTCGAGGAGCACGTCATCAGTAAACGGCGGTTTATCATTGCTGCGCTGGAGGTCCAGATGGGCGGAGTTAGAGAGGGCGTGGACACCACTATCAGTTCTGCTGGAGACGGACAGAGACACTGGGTTGACTGGTTTCAACCGCCTCACCGCATCCTGCCAAGAAAAGCCAATAGCACCAAGGGAGGAAGAGGGAGAATGGTAAATTAGGGACAACTAGAGCAGTGTAAAATGATAAGATGGTACTTTATTTATCCTAGATGGGACATTTTTGAGGAAAAGATGAATCATCAACAACACATTATGGCAGCAGATGTGTGATAGGGAAAGAATACCTTTAATTATCATGTGTTACAACACCTTCATTACAATCACAATAGAACGGCATGTCTTTTCTCCATTGCAAGTTTAATTGAGATAAAAGTATAACAGTGTCTACAAACGGGCAACTTTAGCCTCCGACCAAGTAAACTCACCTCTATATGGTTCTGAACCCCTTTCTTTTGCTGCTGATGTGGGGGAGACCTCACTACACCACTGTTGGGAGATGGGTACCGTAGGCTTTACAATCGTATTCAGACTAATAGGCACGCTATTCACTGAAAGTACACAAGAAGTTTACCTATATTTTGTTCCAATGTATTGGAAAAATATCAGATAGCGTGCGCAGTTGTGCATGGCGTCCCGATTTTCTGAACAGTAAAAGATTCGTTTGCATGGTTCCTCAAAAAGCTTTGTGTTTATAACTTTGGTTACGAATGAAATGAAATTGCTTTGATGATGAAAACGGCATGAGATGCGACCAAGGGCGGATTGTTATTGCAGTGATCTTGGCTCCACGTGTTCGGATCCTCCAATCCGATAGAACACGCGGCTGATTATTGCAGAGATAATGCGCACAGAATGAAAACTATTACATCGGTCGGCGATGTTGACGTCCGTAATTACTGAGAACGTGACCTTGGTGCGTCCGCATCGAGGCTTGCACTTCATGTCACCACTGTTTATTTTTTGACAATACGGAGTTGGACTGCCGTCTGACCTGGCCAACATGTGCCTGCATAAAAGTATTTTGCACAGGCACAGTTTTCTCGCTCGGGTTCACTATCCTGATATGTTGATTTGAATGCACGTCTACCCCACATCTTGTGATACAATATTTTATTTGACGCAAAGATTTTTTTCAAATAAGGAGGGGACGGGTCTTTCAATGATTTCGTCACGATGATTCAAAGAGGGGTGTTTCCGTGTTGTAAACAAGCAAATTAATATGATTTCTGGCACATGTAACCAAATGTATAATATTTTACATGGAAACTTGTTTTTGGTTTCTCTCATCAATTCAATGCGCATTTTCCTAAAAACATATATACTGACAATTAATGCACGGAACGATAACCATTCGGAGCAGAATATACACATCATAAATTTGTAAAATGAATCAAATTTAAACAATAATTAAAAATGTTGAGATAGATTAAGTGTTTGCCAGAGAGTATATTTGAATATCCCTTGATTCCTTCCGCTCCGACTGAGTAGTTGTACACTGAATCGTAGCGTTATCCCGGACAACTACAACGCAATATCCGGTCTATTACATCATATGCGCTATGTACGCCAATTTCCAGTACAAGGAATTTAAAAAAACAAGGAAAAAACAAAACAGAGACATAAAGAATATATATGGAATTTTTGGCTAAGAAAGTGACAAAGCAATATCCAAAACATGGAACGGTAACGGATATCCTTCCAACCAGAAATCCTGCCATATCCTGCCCCAGACCTATGTTACTGAAAGTTCCGCCTCTCTCCCCCAAACGCTAATTTAAAGGATCCCGTTCCAGGCATTGATCGTGCGCTTTGTGGTGAAGTTACGCCTCTTCTCGGCAGTGGTGGCGTCAGCGTTGCCAGATTGGGCCATATTTTCCGCCCAATCTGGCCCAATCTGGCAACAGTTGGTGGCGGCAGGCAGCGGCAGTACTGTAGTAGTAATCTGTCATGCATTGAGCCTGCATTCTGTTTCACAGCGTGTCCACGACCATTGGGCGCAAGGGAATACCAGTCGCATTTATTTTGCCCGAGCAAGTGACAACCGCCGCGGGCAATGCCATTGACTCACTGAAGGAGGAATAAAACATATACAACGCAAATATGACGGTGGACTTTGAAGAATGTATAAAGGACTCCCCTCGATTCAGGTAGGGTTCCAGCTGTCAGACACATCACAGCTATGTGCGGGGAAGATGGCACACCTTCTTTTAACGCAGGGTTTATTTTCCCGGCCAGATGGGATTTTTCATCAGTCCCTTAAAAAAGGATGTACAATGTTGACTTAAAACGCCTCGACTTCTGATATGCGATGGGGTCGTTCCTCGTGTGTGAAAGACTGAGATTTTTTTTCACTATTTTAAATCTTCATTCATGTTGCAGCCACACATGATCTTGTATTAGCCTAAATCGTTGTAGTTGTGCTTATTCATGTGATCATATTTTTTCATTCTGCTCATTATTTGATCTAACACGCGGTAGCCGCTGAAATGCTGTTAGGCTTCGTTACGAGGATGGTGCATCAATGAGAGAAACGGACATTGGTTTACAAAATCGAAAATATATTTCTCTTTGATCTATCATTTATTTTGGTTTAATCTTGAAATAATGTCCGTTCACACCATGTGCACAAATTAAATCGTCCTAGAACTATACGCGTAACGCTATGCGTCTATGAGGACCTGTTGTGAATCTGTCTTTGAAGGGACGTCATCTAAAAATATCGGCGGCCTACAGGTTGAGCGGAAATAAAAATATCTAAGTGGACGAGCTAGGCCCGTAGAACCCTCCGTTATGAGGAGTTGGAGATGCCCTTGTGGAATCAGCAGCCAGGGTCTGCAAAGAAAGGCTCTTCTCCTCGGGGACAAGGCTCGTAGTCGTATCCCGGGCACAGGGCTCGTATCCCGTACGCAAGACTCATATCCCGGGCACTGCTCCAGATGCCCCTCAGTCTGCCCACGTGCCAGTCTGGCACCGCTCCCGCCACGCGATGGACTGAAGGAGAATAGGGCAGAGAGATTTGATCAGATCAAGGTCAGGAAAGCCCACCTGGTGGGCAAATTACCAGATCTGTAATCTGTAGTTGTATTTTTGGGTAGATTTCCCCTTTTATGTCTGTCGAAATAGGTCTTATTATTCGTCTAGGTCGTATGTCAATGTGTCTAACCTTCAACACACGTGCTTTCACACATACTCAGTGGACGCATTAACGGTTGCTGACAAGACACACATTCACACTTCCTCACTTTCTCAACATTTCCACCCCACCACGGATTTCCTTCCAGACTCGTTTCGTTATCGTTAATTGTGTCCAGACACTTGCTCGGCATATAAGTTGTGGAGAGAGGCGGGGAGAGCAATTGGTCGGTTCTTGGATCTCCTTGGGAGTGTCACTGCTGCTTCCCATCTGCAGACATTCAAGGTTATCGGAATTCATCATTACCTTAAGAAACCAGTGAAACCATTGACATTTGACTCTTCTGTGGTCCTGTCTTTCAAATGGCTGAGATCAGTCATGGGCCAAAGGTTGTAGGTTCAAACCCCAACGTTGGCAGTCTATCTATAGGCAGCGTTCAGCGAGATTCCTACCTGATATTTATTTCAACAAAACGTAGATGCATTGATAGTATTTAGCAGCCCTAATCTTAGTCTTTTGGCCAATTCTGTAGCTCAGACATAGTGATTTAGCTGTATTTTTTTTCCATAAAGTTTCCCCAGATTGTTTTTCTTTTTAAGCCTCACTATAAGGTACAGGTTTTATGCAGTGTAAGTATTAATCTGGGTCAAGACGGGGCCAACATCACTGGAGCCAAGACTTCCCCTTCAAAAGCCAGCCTCCTATTCCCCTGCTTCAGTGAGTTCTGATGTATTCTAAACAAGCTGAACATTTCACATTTAAGTGTATAATACGGCGTGGTCCTAGAGGGCTGGTCCTTGCCTTTACTTCATGGAGAAGAGACGTTTTCAGAACTCCCTCTAATTGCCTTCAGATTAAAGGCTCTCTCTAGCTGTATCACACACAGGGATAAGCATCCGTGTTGTGGTAAGTACACTATTGTGTATGAGCAACAGGCAGGCACCGGCCCTGGCAGAGTGTAGGACTGAATGAATGACTGAATGAATCGGTGAACCAGGTCTCACAGGTGAATCCCTCCTTTCTAAAGAAATAAGGATTCACAGTTAAAGGAATGGTTTAAAGACATTTCACAAGTTGGAAAATGTGTTTTCAGTTTCACATTGCAACACACACACACACACACACACACACACACACACACACACACACACACACACCACACACACACACACACACACACACACACACACACACACACACACACACACACACAACCACTGGCTAGGACTTGCAGAGAGAGGGTGTGTGTGTCTTCTGTAGTACATAGACAGAGGGCTGCTGAGTATAGACAGGCCTCCCAATCTTGTTCCACCAGTTTTTTAGTTTTTAAATGAGTTGCACCGGAACACAGGGCGCCTACCCATCCCCAGCAGTTTAGGACGCAGACAGCAATAGATGTATTCTAATCTAAACTATGCTGTATCATTTTTGGTTAAACTAGAATAACGTAGGATAGCACGGCATGCCATATCATTTTGTAACATGCAATAGTGATTTGACGCACAGACACATTTTTTAGATTAACTTGTCATTTGGCTCTAAACGTGTGCCATCGTTGTTGTGTATTAAAATAAAATACCTGCTATGCTAGACGTATGCTTGTTACAGTTCACCCTTCTATAGAATTATTGTGCGTATGAAATATTCAAATCCAAAAATTGTATTTAAACCTAATAAACTCATATTCTGATACAGATTATAAAATAAATGACGCAGACCTATTCTGTTACTGTTGCCCTGTTTTTGCGACCAGACAGAGAATAATGTGTGAATGTGGTCCGGTTTCTCTGGGCAAAGGCTTTGGGGCTCTGTGTAAACTAGTCCTACAACACAACGTCTGCAGCATGTAGAATGTGTTGAAATCACAAGCTATATGACTGTGTTGGTAGCCTTCAGCTGGGGGTTAACTGATCACGCTGATAATCCTTGCTGTCTGTCTCTGTCAGACAGACAAAAAAAAACACGTTTACTATCTTTGAGAATGTACATAAACCTCTCCAATGTTGCACATGGTTTAACAAGATTTGGCAGGATAAGATCATAATAAACACTGTCACATCAATACGTATAGTGCTGCATATCTTACATATTACTTTCACTTTATACACATATAGACTGCATATGCACACACTAGGCTACTTATAAGTGTTGTGTTGATACCAGCTCTTTAGACTTGATGTTTCTAATCGAGACAAAAGGCGGATGCTCTGGAGTTCTGTGCATTCTCTTTCAAACCATTTTGTATTCATCAGCAGCTAACTCAATTCATCATAACCTTCACATAAATTATTATCCCATGGTTAATGTTATCACCAGATTTTAACGTTTACGATTCATAAACTAGCTTCATTTTTGCGGTTATATTGTGTTCTGACATCCCCTTCCTGTATTTAATTCATAATCTTTCTGATAGGAGCCTGTTTGGACGGTTGCCAAGCTTACTAGTGGCCACTTAACACCTTGGTAGGGAGAGGGGAAAGAGCAGGGAGACAACTGTGGATTATATCTGTTGGTGACGGCTAAATACACCCCAATGGGTCTCTGATTGTGCAATACAGAATGACGCACATTGCAGTCTCAATATCCACATAAACCACATTCTGAATACCGGACCTGGGTAAGATGGTGGTGTCTCTCATCAGACTGGCGTGTAAATAGCTTGATTGGAATAGCCACCGGGATATTTGTCAAATTCATTCTACGTAATTAACACAAAACATAGAGGGAACGTTTTCCTTTTTTCAATGGCTGCCTTTGTGTTTTATAGGAGGTAGAGTCCCTTCAAAGTAATTCTATAGATATATATGAGATGTGTAAGACCTATAATAATCGAATTCTTCATCCTGTGAATGTCTGGCAGCACCCTGGTTTCTAACAATAGAATATAACTGTCTGAGTCCAACAAGCAGTATACCTCCTGCTCTGCATCAGCACCTGTAAGGCCCTCTTCCCCATTGGCCTGAGATAATGAGCTCCTATTGGTCGGCTGCCTCTGAGGCGCAAGCATGTGCTTCAGGCAGCAAGTTATAATTGGAAAAGGGAAAAAAAAATCATTGTCGTCACTGTCATTTTCTATGGCTGTCATGGCAACTGCCGCCTCTCCCTCTCTATGCTCTTGTGTCTCATTCAAGGCTTTGGGAATGAGCTCTACGCACATGCACACATACACACACACGCATGCACGCATGCACCCCCAGACACACAAACACACACACATACACAGCTAGCAGGTGAATGTGGCAGTGTGCTGCTGCTTGGTGTTTGCCTGTTGATGGTAACATTGTATATTTATCGAGCACAGGACGTACTAGAATGGTCAAACTATGCGTCGAAGAGTTCAATAAAGACATACAAAGTATATAATTTGTTCTCTGGGGCTGAAGTTCAGCGCTTGTTTTTAATATAATGCCAAAATGTTGCTTGACAGCCCAATGTGTCTTTTCACAATATTTTTTCATACAGTTTGACGCTTATGTGACCTTCATGGGTATGTTTTTACAAACAATTACAAGTTAAACATAAGGACAATTTTGTACTGAAATGTATGTTTATAATATCACTGAAGGCCACTCAAATTATGTTTCCTAGAATGGAGAAAGAGGTTTGAAAGCAATCTCCTTTATGCATTTCCTGTCTTTATAACAAGGAGGAGATATGCTGGAATTGCCCCCTCTTGTAGCTGTTTTATACTAAACCTAGATAAACATTATTCTCTTTTCTCCATCTAGGGACATTGCTACAGAGTCATCATGGCTCTTATCAGTTCCAATTTAAATGGATCTATCAGAAAGGCAGAGCAGATTAGCCTCTTGGTGCATTGGACAACATCGCTATTCCTCTCTTATGTCAGTTTAAGACCTTACTACCACCGTTGGGTCTCCACTCTTGCCTATATCATATTAGGATCATACCATTTGAGAAATGAGTTTCCAGAATGGGCAATGCTAGGCCAATGCTATTATAATATATTGGTTTGGTTGACGGCTTTATCTAAAGTATCTTCAAATACTGTGAGTGCATAGGACATTTCTGAGTATGGGTTGCCCCAGTGGGAATCTAGAGTCTAACTCCTAACCCCTTGCCGTGTTGCCCTAATGACTGTAGTCCCGTCATTACGCTAGACAGGGCCACACTGTAATGTGGATAATCTTTTCCAGCCATATTCATCTTATCATCTTATCTTAATTGTCTACATCTTGTAGGCCTGATTATTTCAATGTAGGCCAACATTTTATGTTGTTGACATTGAAAATAATTGTTGTTAAAAACCGTGACAGTGAGTCAAGGACATTAGGTAGGACCTGTGGTTTCACTAGGACAGCGCGCCTCAAAGGACCTGGAGATTTGGTCAATACCTCCATGGTTCTTCTAACCAAGGTCCATCTTCAGGTCGTTTATGCCTCTTTACACCTCTTAGATGTCAGACTAACACACAAGACCAGCCTGGGGCTATCTGGTTGCTATCTTATATTTGTTATTACATTATATATATTATTTTCAGTGTGTGTGTGCGTGTGCGTGTGCGTGTGCGTGCGTGCGTGTGTCAGAAGATACTGGGTTACAATGCTACATTTTCATTATTTTCTCTTTGGTATTTTTTTCTGTATGGGACATTCAGCCAGTAATAAAACTGGTGTTACTGTCTATGGATATCTAGATTATGCAGAGGTTTCTGCGCACTGCACATCATTGTTTTACCTTACCATCTCATGTATTGATTTGTACTGTTTAATAATTCTCTGTTTTCAACTGTAGGAATTATGGTCCAGATGGATGAGGAATTCCACCTCTTCTATTGACCTAGCGAGTATGTGTGATTTTAGTGTGTACGGGGGCGTGTGTATGAATATACTTTATTCCTTTTATCTGGCCATCTGTGCTTCGTGGGCGATGTGCACCAAGCCGTCGGGGTCAGTCCAACTGACCCCGCGTTAGATGTTCTCTCTGACGTGGACGAGACCGCGTCCTCCGCGGCACACGTGGACCCTCCCACTGAATCCTCAGTGTGTTTTTAGTGCACACACGTGTGCTGCCAGAAGGCCTTCTGCGCAGAGCCATATCTGTAGTAGGATTATTTTCCTCTCGTTTCTCGGTGACCCATCACACGCGCTGTAATTAAATCAACTGGAGAGCCTACACATCCTGTAGAGGCTTACACACTAACAGCCAGCCTCACACCAATACCACTTCCATCTGTGTGTGTCATGTTGATGACGTCAAGGTGGATGGCAAAACAGAGATGTAGGATTTAGGATATGGATTGGTCTGAAGGTCAAAGTGCTTTAGTAAGCCGGTTGTCTGTAGGGCAGCCTGGTTCAGGGTCTGCGTGGAATATTAATATTCTTCTTGCTCATGTACTATTTGCTTTAGCTTTCCAGATTTAGAGCTTTATCCATCAGTTATCACGCTCTGATCCTTGACGTTAAAGGCTATCAATTGTCTTCTAGGAATACATATTTATGTAAATTAGAAAACATGGGGGCATCTGTATTTGAGTTCATGTGAATGCTCCCCATATTGCATGAAGGTATGTCAGGAGTATTCCACAGACTAATCATGCTTAGGGTAGGCATTTAGAGCAAAATCCAGAGTAAGCTAGATTTTGAAAGTATCAGAGCAAAAATATCCCACCCATTCAGTTCGGGCTCCAAAAACCAACGCCCCAAAACACATGACAAGCTTGCTCACTTTGGCAATATTCCTGGCCAGCCTTGTGAACTGTGGTCAGTCCACGGGTAGATTGCGCCCAGGTACGGAGGTAGATGCTAGACACATATACAAGATTTTTTCTTTTTTTCCATTTATTTATTGCTGTTTTCAGAATTTCAACATCCATAAAGCAAATATATGTACCTCATCTTACGTAAGATATATAAAGTGCAGCATTATGTCCCCATTGTTATCAAGCTCTCACTTTTCAAATATTCAAATGCAGAGCACAGAAAAATAGGTTTGGGGGTTTGAGGGAGAATCTGAACTATATCTAGGGTGTCATTTTACCTTTTTATTGTAAATGAATCCTCAGTTGAAGCCTGTTTCCTGACATGGATGAACAATGGTTTAATGAAACTAGCATCCTGTCAGGGCCTGTTGCTGCTCACTGGTATTCAGACAAATGCCTTTGGCGGGTTCTTGGCTGCTTTTGGAGTCTTGGGTTTACACAAAATATATTTATTTTAGTTCACTGTGTTAAGTGTTTCCGTGGGGATCCCAATCACTTTCCAAACTTGTTTCTGTACTCTGAAGTCCAGATGATCAGTTCTCAGGACCCTTTTCTCTGGGACCTGATCCCTTTCAAAAGTAAGCAGCACAGTGAGTAATATCGACCATTTAATCCCAACTCCTCCATTTAAATATCCCCTTGATTATGTATCACCCTGTTAATCATGTAACTCTCAGATCGTTGTAGGGCTTCACATACTACATGGGACATAAAATCCCAAATTAAGTAATTTAGGTCATCCACATGGGTGCAGTTTCTGAGGACTTTGTGAACCCCCCAACTCCCTTTGGATAATAGGGACAGGAATTGGCAGGGACCTCACAATAGGATATTACAAAATTCTTTGAGTGCCGTTACGATCTATTGCGATTTTTGTAAATGGCGTTACAGTATCAAAAACCTGTGTGCGATTTTACATTTTGTGTTGGGATGTGGCTTCTACAGGTCCGTCAGTATATGTGGCCAAACAAGATAAAACATTGTTTATGCAAATTGACTGTAAGCAAGTACATTATAGCCTCCTCTATTGACTGTTCCATTATTTAGGTTCCACAAAGTTAACAATAAATAGATTATTTAATTGTTGCGGAGGCAAATAATCCAGATTCTCCTATAATCTTTTTTTCCACCGTCCCTAATCCATGGACCAGCCAATGGATAGACCCACGATGGATAGTCCAACCAATGAACAGACCAAGCAATCAATAGACCAACCACAGAATAGACGAACCAATTGATAGTCCAACCGCTGAATAGACCAACCTATTGATATACCAACCACTGAATAGACCAACCTATTGATATACCAACCACTGAATAGACAGCCGATAGTCCAACCACTGAATAGACCAACCTATTGATAGACCAACCACTGAATAGACCAACCAATTGATATACCAACCACTGAATAGACCAAACGATAGTCCAACCACAGATTATACCAATTAATTGATAGTCCAACCACTGAGTAGACCCACCAATTGATAGAACAACCACTGAGTAGACCAACCACTGAATAGACCAACCACTGACTAGACCAACCAATTGATAGACCAGCCAATGAATTACAGTGGATACCCTGTCAGAGGCATCTCTGTTACCCCGGCATACTTGACTGCACTCATTTGTGTTGCCTGCCACACATTTAGTCTTGCCTGGATGAACCGGCTCCATGGCCTTTATTGCACAACCAGCCATAAGGCCACAGCCACCACATGTGGCTGTGGAATTTGTGTTTCTGAGGGTGTGAACACACACACACACACACACACACACACACACACACACACACACACACACACACACACACACACACACACACACACACACACACACACACACACACACACACACACACACACACACAGATATAGACACACGCACACAACCACCGACAACCACGACCACGAAGAACAGATGTGATTATATGCCATGATTTGACACAGTTATGCATTTGTGGTGTATGTTAGGGGAAGTGCTAGGAATGTGTTATTTCAGCACACACATGGAAACACACATGTTGTAAAGTCCTTATCTTACTGAGAATGGTGTATGAAAGGAGGGAGTCGCAGACGTTTTAACCTCAAACCTCAAATTATAGGCCTAATAAGGAATAATTGATTACCCACCCTAGTCAGGAACAAACTGCATGTTTTTCTAAAGGCTGTTCGTTGCCACGGGCGACGCAGTGTTTACAGAACATAAACACACCGTCAGATCCAGATACGGTCGTAATCTCACCTGGTGTTTGTGCTTTCACTCAAACATCCAATCATCCTACTTTTTTATTGACTGTTTGTTGGGATTCACAAATACAAGGACACAGACGTTATGATGTTGAACTGTAGCCGTGGAGATACACAGACACACGGATGTTTGTCACGTAGAAACCCAGTGACCCCTGTGACTGCTGCGATGCACTACATATCTTGAATGGACAGCTAAACTGGTTTTGTTGAGTCATTGTTCCTCTTTGAACTCTAATTATCTCTGCAGTAGTTTAGACGTGGTTTAGGGCTAACCAGATTCACAGATGGCTGCTAGGGGAGGAGGGGAATATGGCAATAATCTTTTTCTCTTCCTCTTTCTCTTCTCTCTCTCTCCATCTCTTATATATTTCATTCCATATATAATTTGTAGAGCTGTCAGTTAAACGCGTTATTAACGGCGTTAACGCAAACCAAATTTAACGGCGTTAAATTTTTTATCGCGCGATTAACGCAATATTTTATATAAAAAAAAAAAATTTTTTTTTTTTTCTTCGGCTCAAAACAAAGAAGCAGTAGCCTGACTGCTATGTTCAAATGACATTTGTTCAAAGCAGTCGTTTAATTGCACTATAGGCTCTTTTTTTGTATCGTCCTGTTTTGATCAGTGTATATGCCAATGTTGTTATCAATAAAAAATCATTTGCACAAGGCAAACCGATGCACTTCACCATGTTGATAAGAGAATTAAAATGAGAAGAATTATGGGACAAAAAAATCAAGGGATATTTAGCCTAGAAAAATAATTTGCGATTAATCGCGATTAATTAGAGTTAACTATGACATTAATGCGATTAATCACGATTAAATATTTTAATCGCTTGACAGCTCTAATAATTTGTGTAATTAGTTGATCATCATTGTTAGGCTTAAGTCAGTATTCTTCTTTCTTTAGATACTCCCGTAGACAATTTATACTCAAGTTGATCTCTCCACCGTCCAAGCACTGCAAACACATGGGCGGCCTTATAGTTGTGTGTGATTGACTAGCGAATGCTCTGCGGAGATCCAGGCGAAGACAGGCTAACCGATCACTTCCTGCGGCGTGCTTATCCGCTTCCTCACACGACATACCTCGACACACCAACTGCCTTCCAAAATGCTGCTGCAATTCCTTGTTCCCCGAAAAATAACAAGCCATTCCCATCTGCTGTGTCAGCGGCAGAATAAAACACCATTAAGTCCACTCTCTCCCAGGTCCCGTCGACCCTTAGCCTCAAACACCGTCTCTGTTTCTCTGTGTTACCTTCCATTTGTTTGATGGATTGCCCATTGGATACAAGTGGAAAATCACAACAGCTGAAGTCGAGGCGCGGGCCGGTAATGGACAATATGTCTCTGAGTGGGACAGGTGGGGGGCTCTGGTATGTGAGTCTAGATCCACCGTGGGAGAAATTCTGTGCATGCATGTGTGTGTATGGACACACACGAGTGTATGAATGAATATACCGTTTATGTGTATGTGCTTTAGCTCTTGTGTGTCCATGTGGAATAGACAGATGCAGCTGTCTAAGTACAGGGGGTCTTCTGAGAGAGTTTGGGGATTTATGGCACGCTTTGTGTTGAACGAGCACCAACATAGACCCTGTTGCTGCTGATCCCTTGTATGTTTTTTCGGGCGATTACACTGAAGGGAGCGTGGCTGTGAGAGAAGGAAATGGTTGATTGCACCACGGTTGTGTAATTCTTCTTCAAAATATCTCTCTTTTCAAAAAGCATAAACTGGAAATTAAGTCCAGAAAAAGGCAAAAAAAAGTTCAGATTCTTTCTAAAATGGTCAAGAATTTGTTTAATGGACACTTGCCATCGAAAGAATGCAACAAAGCTAACCGTGTGTGTCAATCATGAAAGGAAAAAACACTACTTAAACCCCCATGCTACTTGAGAAAAGCTGTATGTTATAATAACAACCAGCAGATTGGAAATACTTGACATGAACTCCCAATCACTTTCCCCCAACTGTCTTAAAAACCGTCTGGAGTAAATATTGATGGCTGTAAACCATAATAACCATGAACTCCTGAACCTCAAGTTGACAAAATCCAGTGATTGTGCCTGTACCTGTACTGAGGCTGCATTTCAATATGGGGCTTAAGGTGGATGGAGCAAAAAACTGACTAGAACTGATGCAGTATATTTTTCTTTTAAAGAGTTTAAAATGAATTGCCTCCAACGGTTTTGAATGGAGGCAAAGACATCAAATTTATATTCCTCCAAACAATGGCAATGTATTAAAGCAGTCTCATTCAGTTCGCGGCACGCGGGCTGCATCTGGCCCATGGATGCTTAAGATCCGGCCCCAAAAGATTTATTAGACCATAAACAATCCAAGTCAATGTTCCAATGTTGGTAGTCAAGAGTGTTTTTGAGATGATGTTCTTGGGCTTCTGTTGAATGTTAATAACAGGATCAGTTGTTGCTTTATTAATCAATATATCAGGCCATTTCTATTGCATGTCGCGATCAGTTGCTTGAATAATTGAATGCTCAACATCGTTATTTTCAAAGTTTATTTGAATAATATGAATCGAATTAATAATAAGAGAACTTGTCAAAAAGTTCAATGTCCTTCATCTGCCACATTAGGGAAATCAGGCATTTATTTTTTAATTAGGCATAGGGTTAGGGTTAGGGTTAGGGTTAGTTATTCTTCATTTATTGATTGATAAATGAAGAATAACTCAGGCCAAAGTAGAAATGTTTGAACAGACCATTTTGTGTATCGGATTAGACGACCCTAAAACAACATGCTGCCTCAATGCAATCATAAATACACAAACACATTACCTTAATTATAATTTCAGATCTATAGAGCGTTGTCCATGTTTATTTTGAAGATTAAAATCAATGGATTATCTTCCAACACATTATTGTATGGTCCCCTATGATCTTACACACGCTGTGTGTGTGTACGTGTTTGTGTGTCTGTGTGTGTGTGTGTGTGTGTCTGTGTGTGTCTGTGTTGATTGATGATTGTGTTGATGGAGTTCTTCATCTCCGGATTAGGGATTATGTTAAATAAATGATGACAACCTAAAGGAGTTCAATAATCGCCAGTGGTCATTCACATCTGCCTTGAGTTGCACCATGGGACTGGAATACCTTTGTAATTAAGATGTTATTATCAACTTTTTGGTGTTGAATTAGTAAGGAAAC